>NW_027478838.1:0-191161 GCF_051014685.1 Ptiloglossa arizonensis | reverse complement strand
AATAACTAGAACGGCCTAGGGGAACACTACACCTACCGTTGTAATCGGGCGAGTTTCTACTTTCAGATGCAACAGAAATTTTGCGGATTGGTCAATCCGTTCGCGACATATGGCCGTTTGGTTGTAAGAAACGCTTGAGAAACTCAAAATTTTCGCAGTTCTGATGCTCGAAACGAATAAGTAGAACGGCCTAGGGGAAGAGTGCGCATACCGTTGTAATCGGGCGAGTTTCTACTTTCAGACGCAACAGAAATTTTGCGGATTGATCAATCCTTTCGCGAGATATGGCAGTTTGGAGATAAGAAACGCTTGAGAAACTCAAAATTTTCGCAGTTCTGATGCTCGAAACGAATAAGTAGAACGGCCTAGGGGAAGAGTGCGCATACCGTTGTAATCGGGCGAGTTTCTACTTTCAGACGCAACAGAAATTTTGCGGATTGATCAATCCTTTCGCGAGATATGGCAGTTTGGAGATAAGAAACGCTTGAGAAGCTCAAAATTTTCGCAGTTCTGATGCTCGAAACGAATAACTGGAACGGCCTAGGGGAAAACTACACATACCGTTGTAATCGGGCGAGTTTCTACTTTCAGATGCAACAGAAATTTTGCGGATTGGTCAATCCGTTCGCGAGATATGGCAGTTTGGAGATAAGAAACGCTTGAGAAGCTCAAAATTTCGAAGTTCTGATGCACGAAACGAATAACTGGAACGGCCTAGGGAAAACTACACATACCGTTGTAATCGGGCGAGTTTCTACTTTCAGATGCAACAGAAATTTAGCGGATTGGTCAATCCGTTCGCGAGATATGGCAGTTTGGAAGTAAGAAACGCTTGAGAAACTCAAATTTTCGCAGTTCTGATTCTCGAAACGAATAACTAGAACGGCCTAGGGGAAAACTACACATACCGTTGTAATCGGGCGAGTTTCAACTTTCAGATGCAACAGAAATTTTGCGGATTGGTCAATCCGTTCGCGACATATGGCCGTTTGGTTGTAAGAAACGCTTGAGAAACTCAAAATTTTCGCAGTTCTGATGCTCGAAACGAATAACTAGAACGGCCCAGGCGAAAAGTGCGCTTACCGTTGTAATCGGGCGTGTCTCTACTTTCAAATGCAACAGAAATTTTGCGGATTGTTCAATCCGTTCGCGAGATATGGCAGTCTGGAAGTAAGAAACGCTTGAGAAACTCAAAATTTTCGCAGTTCTGATGCTCGAAACGAATAAGTAGAACGGCCTAGGGAAGAGTGCGCATACCGTTGTAATCGGGCGAGTTTCTACTTTCAGACGCAACAGAAATTTTGCGGATTGATCAATCCTTTCGCGAGATATGGCAGTTTGGAGATAAGAAACGCTTGAGAAGCTCAAAATTTTCGAAGTTCTGATGCTCGAAACGAATAACTGGAACGGCCTAGGGGAAAACTACACATACCGTTGTAATCGGGCGAGTTTCTACTTTCAGATGCAACAGAAATTTTGCGGATTGGTCAATCCGTTCGCGAGATATGGCAGTTTGGAGATAAGAAACGCTTGAGAAGCTCAAAATTTTCGAAGTTCTGATGCTCGAAACGAATAACTGGAACGGCCTAGGGGAAAACTACACATACCGTTGTAATCGGGCGAGTTTCTACTTTCAGATGCAACAGAAATTTTGCGGATTGGTCAATCCGTTCGCGAGATATGGCAGTTTGGAAGTAAGAAACGCTTGAGAAACTCAAAATTTTCGCAGTTCTGATTCTCGAAACGAATAACTAGAACGGCCTAGGGGAAAACTACACATACCGTTGTAATCGGGCGAGTTTCAACTTTCAGATGCAACAGAAATTTTGCGGATTGGTCAATCCGTTCGCGACATATGGCCGTTTGGTTGTAAGAAACGCTTGAGAAACTCAAAATTTTCGCAGTTCTGATGCTCGAAACGAATAACTAGAACGGCCCAGGCGAAAAGTGCGCATACCGTTGTAATCGGGCGTGTCTCTACTTTCAAATGCAACAGAAATTTTGCGGATTGTTCAATCCGTTCGCGAGATATGGCAGTCTGGAAGTAAGAAACGCTTGAGAAACTCAAAATTTTCGCAGTTCTGATGCTCCAAACGAATAACTAGAACGACCTAGGGGAAAACTACACCTACCGTTGTAATCGGGCGAGTTTCTACTTTCAGATGCAACAGAAATTTTGCGGATTGGTCAATCCGTTCGCGAGATATGGCAGTTTGGAAGTAAGAAACGCTTGAGAAACTCAAAATTTTCACAGTTCTGATGCTCGAAACGAATGACTAAAACGGCCTAGGGGAGAAGTACGCATACCGTTGTAATCGGGCGAGTTTCTACTTTCAGATGCAACAGAAATTTTGCGGATTGGTCAATCCGTTCGCGAGATATGGCAGTTTGGAAGTAAGAAACGCTAGAGAAACTCAAAATTTTCGCAGTTCTGATGCTCGAAACGAATAACTGGAACGGCCTAGGGGAAAACTACACATACCGTTGTAATCGGGCGAGTTTCTACTTTCAGATGCAACAGAAATTTTGCGGATTGGTCAATCCGTTCGCGAGATATGGCATTTTGGAGATAAGAAACGCTTGAGCAACTCAAAATTTTCGCAGTTCTGATGCTCGAAACGAGTAACTAGAACGGCCTAGGGGAAAAGTATGCATACCGTTGTAATCGGGCGAGTTTCTACTTTCAGATGCAACAGAAATTTTGCGGATTGGTCAATCCGTTCGCGAGATATGTCAGTTTAGAGGTAAGAAACGCTTGAGAAACTCAAAATTTTCGCAGCTCTGATGCTCGAAATGAGTAACTAGAACAGCCTAGGGGTAAAGTGCGCATACCGTTGTAATCGGGCGTATTTCTACTTTCAGATGCAACAGAAATTTTGCGGATTGGTCAATCCGTTCGCGAGATGTGGCAGTTTGGAGGTAAGAAACGCTTGAGAAACTCAAAATTTTCGCAGTTCTGATGCTCGAAACGAATAACTAGAACGGCCTAGGGGAACACTACACCTACCGTTGTAATCGGGCGAGTTTCTACTTTCAGATGCAACAGAAATTTTGCGGATTGGTCAATCCGTTCGCGAGATATGGCAGTTTGGAAGTAAGAAACGCTTGAGAAACTCAAAATTTTCGCAGCTCTGATGCTCGAAATGAGTAACTAGAACAGCCTAGGGGTAAAGTGCGCATACCGTTGTAATCGGGCGTATTTCTACTTTCAGATGCAACAGAAATTTTGCGGATTGGTCAATCCGTTCGCGAGATGTGGCAGTTTGGAGGTAAGAAACGCTTGAGAAACTCAAAATTTTCGCAGTTCTGATGCTCGAAACGAATAACTAGAACGGCCTAGGGGAAAACTACACATACCGTTGTAATCGGGCGAGTTTCAACTTTCAGATGCAACAGAAATTTTGCGGATTGGTCAATCCGTTCGCGACATATGGCCGTTTGGTTGTAAGAAACGCTTGAGAAACTCAAAATTTTCGCAGTTCTGATGCTCGAAACGAATAAGTAGAACGGCCTAGGGAAGAGTGCGCATACCGTTGTAATCGGGCGAGTTTCTACTTTCAGACGCAACAGAAATTTTGCGGATTGATCAATCCTTTCGCGAGATATGGCAGTTTGGAGATAAGAAACGCTTGAGAAACTCAAAATTTCGCAGTTCTGATGCTCGAAACGAATAAGTAGAACGGCCTAGGGGAAGAGTGCGCATACCGTTGTAATCGGGCGAGTTTCTACTTTCAGACGCAACAGAAATTTTGCGGATTGATCAATCCTTTCGCGAGATATGGCAGTTTGGAGATAAGAAACGCTTGAGAAGCTCAAAATTTTCGAAGTTCTGATGCTCGAAACGAATAACTGGAACGGCCTAGGGGAAAACTACACATACCGTTGTAATCGGGCGAGTTTCTACTTTCAGATGCAACAGAAATTTTGCGGATTGGTCAATCCGTTCGCGAGATATGGCAGTTTGGAAGTAAGAAACGCTTGAGAAACTCAAAATTTTCGCAGTTCTGATTCTCGAAACGTATAACTAGAACGGCCTAGGGGAAAACTACACATACCGTTGTAATCGGGCGAGTTTCAACTTTCAGATGCAACAGAAATTTTGCGGATTGGTCAATCCGTTCGCGACATATGGCCGTTTGGTTGTAAGAAACGCTTGAGAAACTCAAAATTTTCGCAGTTCTGATGCTCGAAACGAATAACTAGAACGGCCCAGGCGAAAAGTGCGCATACCGTTGTAATCGGGCGTGTCTCTACTTTCAAATGCAGCAGAAATTTTGCGGATTGTTCAATCCGTTCGCGAGATATGGCAGTCTGGAAGTAAGAAACGCTTGAGAAACTCAAAATTTTCGCAGTTCTGATGCTCCAAACGAATAACTAGAACGACCTAGGGGAAAACTACACCTACCGTTGTAATCGGGCGAGTTTCTACTTTCAGATGCAACAGAAATTTTGCGGATTGGTCAATCCGTTCGCGAGATATGGCAGTTTGGAAGTAAGAAACGCTTGAGAAACTCAAAATTTTCGCAGTTCTGATGCTCGAAACGAATAACTGGAACGGCCTAGGGGAAAACTACACATACCGTTGTAATCGGGCGAGTTTCTACTTTCAGATGCAACAGAAATTTTGCGGATTGGTCAATCCGTTCGCGAGATATGGCAGTTTGGAAGTATGAAACGCTTGAGAAACTCAAAAGTTTCGCAGTTCTGATTCTCGAAACGAATAACTAGAACGGCCTAGGGGAAAACTACACCTACCGTTGTAATCGGGCGAGTTTCTACTTTCAGATGCAACAGAAATTTTGCGGATTGTTCAATCCGTTCGCGAGATATGGCAGTCTGGAAGTAAGAAACGCTTGAGAAACTCAAAATTTTCGCAGTTCTGATGCTCCAAACGAATAACTAGAACGACCTAGGGGAAAACTACACCTACCGTTGTAATCGGGCGAGTTTCTACTTTCAGATGCAACAGAAATTTTGCGGATTGGTCAATCCGTTCGCGACATATGGCCGTTTGGTTGTAAGAAACGCTTGAGAAACTCAAAATTTTCGCAGTTCTGATGCTCGAAACGAATAACTAGAACGGCCCAGGCGAAAAGTGCGCATACCGTTGTAATCGGGCGTGTCTCTACTTTCAAATGCAACAGAAATTTTGCGGATTGTTCAATCCGTTCGCGAGATATGGCAGTCTGGAAGTAAGAAACGCTTGAGAAACTCAAAATTTTCACAGTTCTGATGCTCGAAACGAATGACTAAAACGGCCTAGGGGAGAAGTACGCATACCGTTGTTATCGGGCGAGTTTCTACTTTCAGATGCAGCAGAAATTTTGCGGATTGGTCAATCCGTTCGCGAGATATGGCAGTTTGGAAGTAAGAAACGCTTGAGAAACTCAAAATTTTCGCAGTTCTGATGCTCGAAACGAATAACTGGAACGGCCTAGGGGAAAACTACACATACCGTTGTAATCGGGCGAGTTTCTACTTTCAGATGCAACAGAAATTTTGCGGATTGGTCAATCCGTTCGCGAGATATGTCAGTTTAGAGGTAAGAAACGCTTGAGAAACTCAAAATTTTCGCAGTTCTGATGCTCGAAATGAGTAACTAGAACGGCCTAGGGGTAAAGTGCGCATACCGTTGTAATCGGGCGTATTTCTACTTTCAGATGCAACAGAAATTTTGCGGATTGGTCAATCCGTTCGCGAGATGTGGCAGTTTGGAGGTAAGAAACGCTTGAGAAACTCAAAATTTTCGCAGTTCTGATGCTCGAAACGAATAACTAGAACGGCCTAGGGGAACACTACACCTACCGTTGTAATCGGGCGAGTTTCTACTTTCAGATGCAACAGAAATTTTGCGGATTGGTCAATCCGTTCGCGAGATATGGCAGTTTGGAAGTATGAAACGCTTGAGAAACTCAAAATTTTCGCAGTTCTGATTCTCGAAACGAATAACTAGAACGGCCTAGGGGAAAACTACACATACCGTTGTAATCGGGCGAGTTTCAACTTTCAGATGCAACAGAAATTTTGCGGATTGGTCAATCCGTTCGCGACATATGGCCGTTTGGAAGTATGAAACGCTTGAGAAACTCAAAAGTTTCGCAGTTCTGATTCTCGAAACGAATAACTAGAACGGCCTAGGGGAAAACTACACCTACCGTTGTAATCGGGCGAGTTTCTACTTTCAGATGCAACAGAAATTTTGCGGATTGTTCAATCCGTTCGCGAGATATGGCAGTCTGGAAGTAAGAAACGCTTGAGAAACTCAAAATTTTCGCAGTTCTGATGGTCCAAACGAATAACTAGAACGACCTAGGGGAAAACTACACCTACCGTTGTAATCGGGCGAGTTTCTACTTTCAGATGCAACAGAAATTTTGCGGATTGGTCAATCCGTTCGCGACATATGGCCGTTTGGTTGTAAGAAACGCTTGAGAAACTCAAAATTTTCGCAGTTCTGATGCTCGAAACGAATAACTAGAACGGCCCAAGCGAAAAGTGCGCATACCGTTGTAATCGGGCGTGTCTCTACTTTCAAATGCAACAGAAATTTTGCGGATTGTTCAATCCGTTCGCGAGATATGGCAGTCTGGAAGTAAGAAACGCTTGAGAAACTCAAAATTTTCGCAGTTCTGATGCTCCAAACGAATAACTAGAACGACCTAGGGGAAAACTACACCTACCGTTGTAATCGGGCGAGTTTCTACTTTCAGATGCAACAGAAATTTTGCGGATTGGTCAATCCGTTCGCGAGATATGGCAGTTTGGAAGTAAGAAACGCTTGAGAAACTCAAAATTTTCACAGTTCTGATGCTCGAAACGAATGACTAAAACGGCCTAGGGGAGAAGTACGCATACCGTTGTAATCGGGCGAGTTTCTACTTTCAGATGCAACAGAAATTTTGCGGATTGGTCAATCCGTTCGCGAGATATGGCAGTTTGGAAGTAAGAAACGCTTGAGAAACTCAAAATTTTCGCAGTTCTGATGCTCGAAACGAATAACTAGAACGGCCTAGGGGTAAAGTGCGCATACCGTTGTAATCGGGCGTATTTCTACTTTCAGATGCAACAGAAATTTTGGGGATTGGTCAATCCGTTCGCGAGATGTGGCAGTTTGGAGGTAAGAAACGCTTGAGAAACTCAAAATTTTCGCAGTTCTGATGCTCGACACGAATAACTAGAACGGCCTAGGGGAACACTACACCTACCGTTGTAATCGGGCGAGTTTCTACTTTCAGATGCAACAGAAATTTTGCGGATTGGTCAATCCGTTCGCGAGATATGGCAGTTTGGAGATAAGAAACGCTTGAGAAACTCAAAATTTTCGCAGTTCTGATGCTCGAAACGAATAACTAGAACGGCCTAGGGGAAAAGAAAGCATACCGATGTAATCGGGCGAGTTTCTACTTTCAGATGCAAGAGAAATTTTGCGGATTGGTCAATCCGTTCGCGAGATATGGCCGTTTGGATGTAAGAAACTCTTTAGAAACTCAAAATTTTCGCAGTTCTGATGTTCGAAATGAATAACTGGATCGGCCTAGGGGAAAACTACACATACCGTTGTAATCGGGCGAGTTTCTACTTTCAGATGCAACAGAAATTTTGCGGATTGGTCAATCCGTTCGCGAGATATGGCAGTTTGGAGGTAAGAAACGCTTGAGAAGCTCAAAATTTTCGCAGTTCTGATTCTCGAAACGAATAACTAGAACGGCCTAGGGGAAAACTACACATACCGTTGTAATCGGGCGAGTTTCTACTTTCAGATGCAACAGAAATTTTGCGGATTGGTCAATCCGTTCGCGAGATATGGCCGTTTGGTTGTAAGAAACGCTTGAGAAACTCAAAATTTTCGCAGTTCTGATGCTCGAAACGAATAAGTAGAACGGCCTAGGGGAAGAGTGCGCATACCGTTGTAATCGGGCGAGTTTCTACTTTCAGACGCAACAGAAATTTTGCGGATTGATCAATCCGTTCGCGAGATATGGCAGTTTGGAGATAAGAAACGCTTGAGAAGCTCAAAATTTTCGCAGTTCTGATGCTCGAAACGAATAACTGGAACGGCCTAGGGGAAAACTACACCTACCGTTGTAATCGGGCGAGTTTCTACTTTCAGATGCAACAAAAATTTTGCGGATTGATCAATCCGTTCGCGAGATATGGCATTTTGGAGATAAGAAACGCTTGAGCAACTCAAAATTTTCGCAGTTCTGATGCTCGAAACGAGTAACTAGAACGGCCTAGGGGAAAAGTATGCATACCGTTGTAATCGGGCGAGTTTCTACTTTCAGATGCAACAGAAATTTTGCGGATTGGTCAATCCGTTCGCGAGATATGTCAGTTTAGAAGTAAGAAACGCTTGAGAAACTCAAAATTTTCGCAGTTCTGATGCTCGAAATGAGTAACTAGAACGGCCTAGGGGTAAAGTGCGCATACCGTTGTAATCGGGCGAGTTTCTACTTTCAGAAGCAACAGAAATTTTGCGGATTGGTCAATCCGTTCGCGAGATATGGCAGATTGGAGGTAAGAAACGCTTGAGAAACTCAAAATTTTCGCAGTTCTGATGCTCGAAACGAATAACTAGAACGGCCTAGGGGAAAAGAGCGCATACCATTGTAATCTGGCGAGTTTCTACTTTCAAATGCAACAGAAATTTTGCGGATTGGCCAATCCGTTCGCGAGATATGGCAGTTTGGAAGTAAGAAACGCTTGAGAAACTCAAAATTTTCGCAGTTCTGATGCTCGAAACGAATAACTGGAACGGCCTAGTGGAAAACTACACATACCATTGTAATCGGGCGTATTTCTACTTTCAGATGCAACAGAAATTTTGCGGATTGGTCAATCCGTTCGCGAGATGTGGCAGTTTGGAGGTAAGAAACGCTTGAGAAACTCAAAATTTTCGCAGTTCTGATGCTCGAAACGAATAACTAGAACGGCCTAGGGGAACACTACACCTACCGTTGTAATCGGGCGAGTTTCTACTTTCAGATGCAACAGAAATTTTGCGGATTGGTCAATCCGTTCGCGAGATATGGCAGTTTGGAAGTAAGAAACGCTTGAGAAACTCAAAATTTTCGCAGTTCTGATTCTCGAAACGAATAACTAGAACGGCCTAGGGGAAAACTACACATACCGTTGTAATCGGGCGAGTTTCAACTTTCAGATGCAACAGAAATTTTGCGGATTGGTCAATCCGTTCGCGACATATGGCCGTTTGGTTGTAAGAAACGCTTGAGAAACTCAAAATTTTCGCAGTTCTGATGCTCGAAACGAATAAGTAGAACGGCCTAGGGGAAGAGTGCGCATACCGTTGTAATCGGGCGAGTTTCTACTTTCAGACGCAACAGAAATTTTGCGGATTGATCAATCCTTTCGCGAGATATGGCAGTTTGGAGATAAGAAACGCTTGAGAAGCTCAAAATTTTCGAAGTTCTGATGCTCGAAACGAATAACTGGAACGGCCTAGGGGAAAACTACACATACCGTTGTAATCGGGCGAGTTTCTACTTTCAGATGCAACAGAAATTTTGCGGATTGCTCAATCCGTTCGCGAGATATGGCAGTTTGGAAGTAAGAAACGCTTGAGAAACTCAAAATTTTCGCAGTTCTGATTCTCGAAACGAATAACTAGAACGGCCTAGGGGAAAACTACACATACCGTTGTAATCGGGCGAGTTTCAACTTTCAGATGCAACAGAAATTTTGCGGATTGGTCAATCCGTTCGCGACATATGGCCGTTTGGTTGTAAGAAACGCTTGAGAAACTCAAAATTTTCGCAGTTCTGATGCTCGAAACGAATAACTAGAACGGCCCAGGCGAAAAGTGCGCATACCGTTGTAATCGGGCGTGTCTCTACTTTCAAATGCAACAGAAATTTTGCGGATTGTTCAATCCGTTCGCGAGATATGGCAGTCTGGAAGTAAGAAACGCTTGAGAAACTCAAAATTTTCGCAGTTCTGATGCTCCAAACGAATAACTAGAACGACCTAGGGGAAAACTACACATACCGTTGTAATCGGGCGAGTTTCAACTTTCAGATGCAACAGACATTTTGCGGATTGGTCAATCCGTTCGCGACATATGGCCGTTTGGTTGTAAGAAACGCTTGAGAAACTCAAAATTTTCGCAGTTCTGATGCTCGAAACGAATAAGTAGAACGGCCTAGGGGAAGAGTGCGCATACCGTTGTAATCGGGCGAGTTTCTACTTTCAGACGCAACAGAAATTTTGCGGATTGATCAATCCTTTCGCGAGATAAGGCAGTTTGGAGATAAGAAACGCTTGAGAAGCTCAAAATTTTCGAAGTTCTGATGCTCGAAACGAATAACTGGAACGGCCTAGGGGAAAACTACACATACCGTTGTAATCGGGCGAGTTTCTACTTTCAGATGCAACAGAAATTTTGCGGATTGCTCAGTCCGTTCGCGAGATATGGCAGTTTGGAAGTAAGAAATGCTTGAGAAACTCAAAATTTTCGCAGTTCTGATTCTCGAAACGAATAACTAGAACGGCCTAGGGGAAAACTACACATACCGTTGTAATCGGGCGAGTTTCAACTTTCAGATGCAACAGAAATTTTGCGGATTGGTCAATCCGTTCGCGACATATGGCCGTTTGGTTGTAAGAAACGCTTGAGAAACTCAAAATTTTCGCAGTTCTGATGCTCGAAACGAATAACTAGAACGGCCCAGGCGAAAAGTGCGCATACCGTTGTAATCGGGCGTGTCTCTACTTTCAAATGCAACAGAAATTTTGCGGATTGTTCAATCCGTTCGCGAGATATGGCAGTCTGGAAGTAAGAAACGCTTCAGAAACTCAAAATTTTCGCAGTTCTGATGCTCCAAACGAATAACTAGAACGACCTAGGGGAAAACTACACCTACCGTTGTAATCGGGCGAGTTTCTACTTTCAGATGCAACAGAAATTTTGCGGATTGGTCAATCCGTTCGCGAGATATGGCAGTTTGGAAGTAAGAAACGCTTGAGAAACTCAAAATTTTCACAGTTCTGATGCTCGAAACGAATGACTAAAACGGCCTAGGGGAGAAGTACGCATACCGTTGTAATCGGGCGAGTTTCTACTTTCAGATGCAACAGAAATTTTGCGGATTGGTCAATCCGTTCGCGAGATATGGCAGTTTGGAAGTAAGAAACGCTTGAGAAACTCAAAATTTTCGCAGTTCTGATGCTCGAAACGAATAACTGGAACGGCCTAGGGGAAAACTACACATACCGTTGTAATCGGGCGAGTTTCTACTTTCAGATGCAACAGAAATTTTGCGGATTGGTCAATCCGTTCGCGAGATATGGCATTTTGGAGATAAGAAACGCTTGAGCAACTCAAAATTTTCGCAGTTCTGATGCTCGAAACGAGTAACTAGAACGGCCTAGGGGAAAAGTATGCATACCGTTGTAATCGGGCGAGTTTCTACTTTCAGATGCAACAGAAATTTTGCGGATTGGTCAATCCGTTCGCGAGATATGTCAGTTTAGAGGTAAGAAACGCTTGAGAAACTCAAAATTTTCGCAGTTCTGATGCTCGAAACGAATAACTAGAACGGCCTAGGGGAACACTACACCTACCGTTGTAATCGGGCGAGTTTCTACTTTCAGATGCAACAGAAATTTTGCGGATTGGTCAATCCGTTCGCGACATATGGCCGTTTGGTTGTAAGAAACGCTTGAGAAACTCAAAATTTTCGCAGTTCTGATGCTCGAAACGAATAACTAGAACGGCCTAGGGGAACACTACACCTACCGTTGTAATCGGGCGAGTTTCTACTTTCAGATGCAACAGAAATTTTGCGGATTGGTCAATCCGTTCGCGAGATATGGCAGTTTGGAAGTAAGAAACGCTTGAGAAACTCAAAATTTTCGCAGTTCTGATTCTCGAAACGAATAACTAGAACGGCCTAGGGGAAAACTACACATACCGTTGTAATCGGGCGAGTTTCAACTTTCAGATGCAACAGAAATTTTGCGGATTGGTCAATCCGTTCGCGACATATGGCCGTTTGGTTGTAAGAAACGCTTGAGAAACTCAAAATTTTCGCAGTTCTGATGCTCGAAACGAATAAGTAGAACGGCCTAGGGGAAGAGTGCGCATACCGTTGTAATCGGGCGAGTTTCTACTTTCAGACGCAACAGAAATTTTGCGGATTGATCAATCCTTTCGCGAGATATGGCAGTTTGGAGATAAGAAACGCTTGAGAAACTCAAAATTTTCGCAGTTCTGATGCTCGAAACGAATAAGTAGAACGGCCTACGGGAAGAGTGCGCATACCGTTGTAATCGGGCGAGTTTCTACTTTCAGACGCAACAGAAATTTTGCGGATTGATCAATCCTTTCGCGAGATATGGCAGTTTGGAGATAAGAAACGCTTGAGAAGCTCAAAATTTTCGAAGTTCTGATGCTCGAAACGAATAACTGGAACGGCCTAGGGGAAAACTACACATACCGTTGTAATCGGGCGAGTTTCTACTTTCAGATGCAACAGAAATTTTGCGGATTGGTCAATCCGTTCGCGAGATATGGCAGTTTGGAAGTAAGAAACGCTTGAGAAACTCAAAATTTTCGCAGTTCTGATTCTCGAAACGAATAACTAGAACGGCCTAGGGGAAAACTACACATACCGTTGTAATCGGGCGAGTTTCAACTTTCAGATGCAACAGAAATTTTGCGGATTGGTCAATCCGTTCGCGACATATGGCCGTTTGGTTGTAAGAAACGCTTGAGAAACTCAAAATTTTCGCAGTTCTGATGCTCGAAACGAATAACTAGAACGGCCCAGGCGAAAAGTGCGCATACCGTTGTAATCGGGCGTGTCTCTACTTTCAAATGCAACAGAAATTTTGCGGATTGTTCAATCCGTTCGCGAGATATGGCAGCCTGGAAGTAAGAAACGCTTGAGAAACTCAAAATTTTCGCAGTTCTGATGCTCCAAACGAATAACTAGAACGACCTAGGGGAAAACTACACCTACCGTTGTAATCGGGCGAGTTTCTACTTTCAGATGCAACAGAAATTTTGCGGATTGGTCAATCCGTTCGCGAGATATGGCAGTTTGGAAGTAAGAAACGCTTGAGAAACTCAAAATTTTCGCAGTTCTGATGCTCGAAACGAATAAGTAGAACGGCCTACGGGAAGAGTGCGCATACCGTTGTAATCGGGCGAGTTTCTACTTTCAAATGCAACAGAAATTTTGCGGATTGTTCAATCCGTTCGCGAGATATGGCAGTCTGGAAGTAAGAAACGCTTCAGAAACTCAAAATTTTCGCAGTTCTGATGCTCCAAACGAATAACTGGAACGGCCTAGGGGAAAACTACACATACCGTTGTAATCGGGCGAGTTTCTACTTTCAGATGCAACAGAAATTTTGCGGATTGGTCAATCCGTTCGCGAGATATGTCAGTTTAGAGGTAAGAAACGCTTGAGAAACTCAAAATTTTCGCAGTTCTGACGCTCGAAACGAATAAGTAGAACGGCCTACGGGAAGAGTGCGCATACCGTTGTAATCGGGCGAGTTTCTACTTTCAGATGCAACAGAAATTTTGCGGATTGGTCAATCCGTTCGCGAGATATGGCAGTTTGGAAGTAAGAAACGCTTGAGAAACTCAAAATTTTCGCAGTTCTGATGCTCGAAACGAATAACTGGAACGGCCTAGGGGAAAACTACACATACCGTTGTAATCGGGCGAGTTTCTACTTTCAGATGCAACAGAAATTTTGCGGATTGGTCAATCCGTTCGCGAGATATGTCAGTTTAGAGGTAAGAAACGCTTGAGAAACTCAAAATTTTCGCAGTTCTGATGCTCGAAATGAGTAACTAGAACGGCCTAGGGGTAAAGTGCGCATACCGTTGTAATCGGGCGTATTTCTACTTTCAGATGCAACAGAAATTTTGCGGATTGGTCAATCCGTTCGCGAGATGTGGCAGTTTGGAGGTAAGAAACGCTTGAGAAACTCAAAATTTTCGCAGTTCTGATGCTCGAAACGAATAACTAGAACGGCCTAGGGGAACACTACACCTACCGTTGTAATCGGGCGAGTTTCTACTTTCAGATGCAACAGAAATTTTGCGGATTGGTCAATCCGTTCGCGAGATATGGCAGTTTGGAAGTAAGAAACGCTTGAGAAACTCAAAATTTTCGCAGTTCTGATTCTCGAAACGAATAACTAGAACGGCCTAGGGGAAAACTACACATACCGTTGTAATCGGGCGAGTTTCAACTTTCAGATGCAACAGAAATTTTGCGGATTGGTCAATCCGTTCGCGACATATGGCCGTTTGGTTGTAAGAAACGCTTGAGAAACTCAAAATTTTCGCAGTTCTGATGCTCGAAACGAATAAGTAGAACGGCCTAGGGGAAGAGTGCGCATACCGTTGTAATCGGGCGAGTTTCTACTTTCAGACGCAACAGAAATTTTGCGGATTGATCAATCCTTTCGCGAGATATGGCAGTTTGGAGATAAGAAACGCTTGAGAAACTCAAAATTTTCGCAGTTCTGATGCTCGAAACGAATAAGTAGAACGGCCTACGGGAAGAGTGCGCATACCGTTGTAATCGGGCGAGTTTCTACTTTCAGACGCAACAGAAATTTTGCGGATTGATCAATCCTTTCGCGAGATATGGCAGTTTGGAGATAAGAAACGCTTGAGAAGCTCAAAATTTTCGAAGTTCTGATGCTCGAAACGAATAACTGGAACGGCCTAGGGGAAAACTACACATACCGTTGTAATCGGGCGAGTTTCTACTTTCAGATGCAACAGAAATTTTGCGGATTGGTCAATCCGTTCGCGAGATATGGCAGTTTGGAAGTAAGAAACGCTTGAGAAACTCAAAATTTTCGCAGTTCTGATTCTCGAAACGAATAACTAGAACGGCCTAGGGGAAAACTACACATACCGTTGTAATCGGGCGAGTTTCAACTTTCAGATGCAACAGAAATTTTGCGGATTGGTCAATCCGTTCGCGACATATGGCCGTTTGGTTGTAAGAAACGCTTGAGAAACTCAAAATTTTCGCAGTTCTGATGCTCGAAACGAATAACTAGAACGGCCCAGGCGAAAAGTGCGCATACCGTTGTAATCGGGCGTGTCTCTACTTTCAAATGCAACAGAAATTTTGCGGATTGTTCAATCCGTTCGCGAGATATGGCAGTCTGGAAGTAAGAAACGCTTGAGAAACTCAAAATTTTCGCAGTTCTGATGCTCCAAACGAATAACTAGAACGGCCTAGGGGAAAACTACACATACCGTTGTAATCGGGCGAGTTTCAACTTTCAGATGCAACAGAAATTTTGCGGATTGGTCAATCCGTTCGCGACATATGGCCGTTTGGTTGTAAGAAACGCTTGAGAAACTCAAAATTTTCGCAGTTCTGATGCTCGAAACGAATAACTAGAACGGCCCAGGCGAAAAGTGCGCATACCGTTGTAATCGGGCGTGTCTCTACTTTCAAATGCAACAGAAATTTTGCGGATTGTTCAATCCGTTCGCGAGATATGGCAGTCTGGAAGTAAGAAACGCTTCAGAAACTCAAAATTTTCGCAGTTCTGATGCTCCAAACGAATAACTAGAACGACCTAGGGGAAAACTACACCTACCGTTGTAATCGGGCGAGTTTCTACTTTCAGATGCAACAGAAATTTTGCGGATTGGTCAATCCGTTCGCGAGATATGGCAGTTTGGAAGTAAGAAACGCTTGAGAAACTCAAAATTTTCACAGTTCTGATGCTCGAAACGAATGACTAGAACGGCCTAGGGGAACACTACACCTACCGTTGTAATCGGGCGAGTTTCTACTTTCAGATGCAACAGAAATTTTGCGGATTGGTCAATCCGTTCGCGAGATATGGCAGTTTGGAAGAAAGAAACGCTTGAGAAACTCAAAATTTTCGCAGTTCTGATTCTCGAAACGAATAACTAGAACGGCAGAGGGGAAAACTACACATACCGTTGTAATCGGGCGAGTTTCAACTTTCAGATGCAACAGAAATTTTGCGGATTGGTCAATCCGTTCGCGACATATGGCCGTTTGGTTGTAAGAAACGCTTGAGAAACTCAAAATTTTCGCAGTTCTGATGCTCGAAACGAATAAGTAGAACGGCCTAGGGGAAGAGTGCGCATACCGTTGTAATCGGGCGAGTTTCTACTTTCAGACGCAACAGAAATTTTGCGGATTGATCAATCCTTTCGCGAGATATGGCAGTTTGGATATAAGAAACGCTTGAGAAGCTCAAAATTTTCGCAGTTCTGATGCTCGAAACGAATAACTGGAACGGCCTAGGGGAAAACTACACATACCTTTGTAATCGGGCGAGTTTCTACTTTCAGATGCAACAGAAATTTTGCGGATTGATCAATCCGTTCGCGAGATATGGCAGTTTGGAGATAAGAAACGGTTTAGAAACTCAAAATTTTCGCAGTTCTGATGCTCGAAACGAATAACTGGAACGGCCTAGGGGAAAACTACACATACCGTTGTAATCGGGCGTGTCTCTACTTTCAAATGCAACAGAAATTTTGCGGATTGGTCAATCCTTTCGCGAGATATGGCAGTTTGGAGATAAGAAACGCTTGAGAAGCTCAAAATTTTCGAAGTTCTGATGCTCGAAACGAATAACTGGAACGGCCTAGGGGAAAACTACACATACCGTTGTAATCGTGCGAGTTTCTACTTTCAGATGCAACAGAAATTTTGCGGATTGGTCAATCCGTTCGCGAGATATGGCAGTTTGGAAGTAAGAAACGCTTGAGAAACTCAAAATTTTCGCAGTTCTGATTCTCGAAACGAATAACTAGAACGGCCTAGGGGAAAACTACACATACCGTTGTAATCGGGCGAGTTTCAGCTTTCAGATGCAACAGAAATTTTGCGGATTGGTCAATCCGTTCGCGACATATGGCCGTTTGGTTGTAAGAAACGCTTGAGAAACTCAAAATTTTCGCAGTTCTGATGCTCGAAACGAATAACTAGAACGGCCCAGGCGAAAAGTGCGCATACCGTTGTAATCGGGCGTGTCTCTACTTTCAAATGCAACAGAAATTTTGCGGATTGTTCAATCCGTTCGCGAGATATGGCAGTCTGGAAGTAAGAAACGCTTGAGAAACTCAAAATTTTCGCAGTTCTGATGCTCCAAACGAATAACTAGAACGACCTAGGGGAAAACTACACCTACCGTTGTAATCGGGCGAGTTTCTACTTTCAGATGCAACAGAAATTTTGCGGATTGTTCAATCCGATCGCGAGATGTGGCAGTTTGGAGGTAAGAAACGCTTGAGAAACTCAAAATTTTCGCAGTTCTGATGCTCGAAACGAATATCTAGAACGGCCTAGGGGAACACTACACCTACCGTTGTAATCGGGCGAGTTTCTACTTTCAGATGCAACAGAAATTTTGCGGATTGGTCAATCCGTTCGCGAGATATGGCAGTTTGGAAGAAAGAAACGCTTGAGAAACTCAAAATTTTCGCAGTTCTGATTCTCGAAACGAATAACTAGAACGGCAGAGGGGAAAACTACACATACCGTTGTAATCGGGCGAGTTTCAACTTTCAGATGCAACAGAAATTTTGCGGATTGGTCAATCCGTTCGCGACATATGGCCGTTTGGTTGTAAGAAACGCTTGAGAAGCTCAAAATTTTCGAAGTTCTGATGCTCGAAACGAATAAGTAGAACGGCCTAGGGGAAGAGTGCGCATACCGTTGTAATCGGGCGAGTTTCTACTTTCAGACGCAACAGAAATTTTGCGGATTGATCAATCCTTTCGCGAGATATGGCAGTTTGGATATAAGAAACGCTTGAGAAGCTCAAAATTTTCGCAGTTCTGATGCTCGAAACGAATAACTGGAACGGCCTAGGGGAAAACTACACATACCTTTGTAATCGGGCGAGTTTCTACTTTCAGATGCAACAGAAATTTTGCGGATTGATCAATCCGTTCGCGAGATATGGCAGTTTGGAGATAAGAAACGCTTTAGAAACTCAAAATTTTCGCAGTTCTGATGCTCGAAACGAATAACTGGAACGGCCTAGGGGAAAACTACACATACCGTTGTAATCGGGCGTGTCTCTACTTTCAAATGCAACAGAAATTTTGCGGATTGGTCAATCCGTCCGCGAGATATGGCAGTTTGGAAGTAAGAAACGCTTGAGAAACTCAAAATTTTCGCAGTTCTGATGCTCGAAACGAATAACTAGAACGGCCCAGGGGAGAAGTGCGCATACCGTTGTAATCGGGCGAGATTCTACTTTCAAATGCAACAGAAATTTTGCGGATTGGTCAATCCGTTCGCGAGATATGGCAGTTTGGATGTAAGAAACGCTTGAGAATTCAAATTTTTCGCAATTCTGATGCTCGAAACGAATAATTAGAACGGCCCAGGGGAAAAGTGCGCACACCGTTGTAATCGGGCGAGTTTCTACTTTCAGACGCAACAGAAATTTTGCGGATTGATCAATCCGTTCGCGAGATATGGCAGTTTGGATATAAGAAACGCTTTAGAAACTCAAAATTTTCGCAGTTCTGATGCTCGAAACGAATAACTGGAACGGCCTAGGGGAAAACTACACATACCGTTGTAATCGGGCGTGTCTCTACTTTCAAATGCAACAGAAATTTTGCGGATTGATCAATCCTTTCGCGAGATATGGCAGTTTGGATATAAGAAACGCTTGAGAAGCTCAAAATTTTCGCAGTTCTGATGCTCGAAACGAATAACTGGAACGGCCTAGGGGAAAACTACACATACCTTTGTAATCGGGCGAGATTCTACTTTCAAATGCAACAGAAATTTTGCGGATTGGTCAATCCGTTCGCGAGATATGGCAGTTTGGAGGTAAGAAACGCTTTTGAAACTCAAAATTTTCGCAGTTCTGATGCTCGAAACGAATAACTAGAACGGCCCAGGGGAGAAGTGCGCATACCGTTGTAATCGGGCGAGTTTCTACTTTCAAATGCAACAGAAATTTTGCGGATTGGTCAATCCGTTCGCGAGATATGGCAGTTTGGAGGTAAGAAACGCTTGAGAAACTCAAAATTTTCGCAGTTCTGATGTTCGAAACGAATAAGTAGAACGGCCTAGGGGAAGAGTGCGCACACCGTTGTAATCGGGCGAGTTTCTACTTTCAGACGCAACAGAAATTTTGCGGATTGATCAATCCGTTCGAGAGATATGGCAGTTTGGAGATAAGAAACGCTTGAGAAGCTCAAAATTTTCGCAGTTCTGATGCTCGAAACGAATAACTGGAACGGCCTAGGGGAAAACTACACACACCGTTGTAATCGGGCGAGTTTCTACTTTCAGATGCAACAGAAATTTTGCGGATTGGTCAATCCGTTCGCGAGATATGGCAGTTTGGAAGTAAGAAACGCTTGAGAAACTCAAAATTTTCGCAGTTCTGATGCTCGAAACGAATAACTGGAACGGCCTAGGGGAAAACTACACATACCGTTGTAATCGGGCGAGTTTCTACTTTCCGATGCAACAGAAATTTTGCGGATTGATCAATCCGTTCGCGAGATATGGCAGTTTGGAGATAAGAAACCCTCGAGAAACTCAAAATTTTCGCAGTTCTGATGCTCGAAACGAATGACTAGAACGGTCTAGGGGAGAAGTACGCATACCGTTGTAATCGGGCGAGTTTCTACTTTCAGATGCAACAGAAATTTTGCGGATTGGTCAATCCGTTCGCGAGATATGGCAGTTTGGAGATAAGAAACGCTTTAGAAACTCAAAATTTTCGCAGTTCTGATGCTCGAAACGAACAACTCGAACGGCCTAGGGGAAAACTACACATACCGTTGTAGTCGGGCGAGTTTCTACTTTCAGATGCAACAGAAATTTTGCGGATTGATCAATCCGTTCGCGAGATATGGCCGTTTGGATGAAAGAAACGTTTTAGAAACTCAAAATTATCGCAGTTCTGATGCTCGAAACGAATAACTAGAACGGCCCAGGGGAAAAGTGCGCACACCGTTGTAATCGGGCGAGTTTCTACTTTCAAATGCAACAGAAATTTTGCGGATTGGTCAATCCGTTCGCGAGATATGGCAGTTTGGAGATAAGAAACGCTTGAGAAACTCAAAATTTTCGCAGTTCTGATGCTCGAAACGAATAAGTAGAACGGCCTAGGGGAAGAGTGCGCACACCGTTGTAATCGGGCGAGTTTCTACTTTCAGACGCAACAGAAATTTTGCGGATTGATCAATCCGTTCGCGAGATATGGCAGTTTGGAGATATGAAACGCTTGAGAAGCTCAAATTTTTCGCAGTTCTGATGCTCGAAACGAATAACTGGAACGGCCTAGGGGAAAACTACGCATACCCTTGTAATCGGGCGAGTTTCTACTTTCAGATGCAACAGAAATTTTGCGGATTGGTCAATCCGTTCGCGAGATATGGCAGTTTGGAAGTAAGAAACGCTTGAGAAGCTCAAAGTTTTCGGAGTTCTGATGCTCGAAACGAATAACTGGAACGGCCTAGGGGAAAACTACACATACCGTTGTAATCGGGCGAGTTTCTACTTTCAAATGCAACAGAAATTTTGCGGATTGGCCAATCCGTTTGCGAGATATGGCAGTTTGGAAGTAAGAAACGCTTGAGAAACTCAAGATTTTCGCAGTTCTGATGCTCGAAAAGAATAACTAGAACGGCCTAGGGGAAAAGTACGCATACCGTTGTAATCGGGCGAGTTTCTACTTTCAGATGCAACAGAAATTTTGCGGATTGTTCATTCCGTTCGCGACATATGGCAGTTTGGATGTAAGAAACGCTTGAGAAACTCAAAATTTTCGCAGTTCTGATGCTCGGAACGAATAACTAGAACGGCCTAGGGGAAAAGTGCGCATAGCGTAGTGATCGGGCGAGTTTCTACTTTCAGACGCAACAGAAATTTTGCGGATTGATCAATCCGTTCGCGAGATATGGCAGTTTGGATGTAAGAAACGCTTGAGAAACTCAAAATTTTCGCAGTTCTGATGCTCGAAACGAATGACTAGAACGGCCTAGGGGAGAAGTACGCATACCGTTGTAATCGGGCGAGTTTCTACTTTCAGATGCAACAGAAATTTTGCGGATTGATCAATCCGTTCGCGAGATATGGCCGTTTGGATGTAAGAAACGTTTTAGAAACTCAAAATTATCGCAGTTCTGATGCTCGAACCGAATAACTAGAACGGCCCAGGGGAAAAGTGCGCACACCGTTGTAATCGGGCGAGTTTCTACTTTCAGATGCAACAGAAATTTTGCGGATTGGTCAGTCCGTTCGCGAGATATGGCAGTTTGGAAGTAAGAAACGCTTGAGAAACTCAAAATTTTCGCAGTTCTGATGCTCGAAACGAATAACTGGAACGGCCTAGGGGAAAACTACACATACCGTTGTAATCGGGCGAGTTTCTACTTTCAGATGCAACAGAAATTTTGCGGATTGATCAATCCGTTCGCGAGATATGGCAGTTTGGAGATAAGAAACGCTTTAGAAACTCAAAATTTTCGCAGTTCTGATGCTCGAAACGAATAACTGGAACGGCCTAGGGGAAAACTACACATACCGTTGTAATCGGGCGTGTCTCTACTTTCAAATGCAACAGAAATTTTGCGGATTGGTCAATCCGTCCGCGAGATATGGCAGTTTGGAAGTAAGAAACGCTTGAGAAACTCAAAATTTTCGCAGTTCTGATGCTCGAAACGAATAACTAGAACGGCCCAGGGGAGAAGTGCGCACACCGTTGTAATCGGGCGAGTTTCTACTTTCAAATGCAACAGAAATTTTGCGGATTGGTCAATCCGTTCGCGAGATATGGCAGTTTGGATGTAAGAAACGCTTGAGAATTCAAAATTTTCGCAATTCTGATGCTCGAAACGAATAATTAGAACGGCCCAGGGGAAAAGTGCGCACACCGTTGTAATCGGGCGAGTTTCTACTTTCAGACGCAACAGAAATTTTGCGGATTGATCAATCCGTTCGCGAGATATGGCAGTTTGGATATAAGAAACGCTTTAGAAACTCAAAATTTTCGCAGTTCTGATGCTCGAAACGAATAACTGGAACGGCCTAGGGGAAAACTACACATACCGTTGTAATCGGGCGTGTCTCTACTTTCAAATGCAACAGAAATTTTGCGGATTGATCAATCCTTTCGCGAGATATGGCAGTTTGGATATAAGAAACGCTTGAGAAGCTCAAAATTTTCGCAGTTCTGATGCTCGAAACGAATAACTGGAACGGCCTAGGGGAAAACTACACATACCTTTGTAATCGGGCGAGATTCTACTTTCAAATGCAACAGAAATTTTGCGGATTGGTCAATCCGTTCGCGAGATATGGCAGTTTGGAGGTAAGAAACGCTTTTGAAACTCAAAATTTTCGCAGTTCTGATGCTCGAAACGAATAACTAGAACGGCCCAGGGGAGAAGTGCGCATACCGTTGTAATCGGGCGAGTTTCTACTTTCAAATGCAACAGAAATTTTGCGGATTGGTCAATCCGTTCGCGAGATATGGCAGTTTGGAGGTAAGAAACGCTTGAGAAACTCAAAATTTTCGCAGTTCTGATGTTCGAAACGAATAAGTAGAACGGCCTAGGGGAAGAGTGCGCACACCGTTGTAATCGGGCGAGTTTCTACTTTCAGACGCAACAGAAATTTTGCGGATTGATCAATCCGTTCGCGAGATATGGCAGTTTGGAGATAAGAAACGCTTGAGAAGCTCAAAATTTTCGCAGTTCTGATGCTCGAAACGAATAACTGGAACGGCCTAGGGGAAAACTACACACACCGTTGTAATCGGGCGAGTTTCTACTTTCAGATGCAACAGAAATTTTGCGGATTGGTCAATCCGTTCGCGAGATATGGCAGTTTGGAAGTAAGAAACGCTTGAGAAACTCAAAATTTTCGCAGTTCTGATGCTCGAAACGAATAACTGGAACGGCCTAGGGGAAAACTACACATACCGTTGCAATCGGGCGAGTTTCTACTTTCAGATGCAACAGAAATTTTGCGGATTGATCAATCCGTTCGCGAGATATGGCAGTTTGGAGATAAGAAACCCTCGAGAAACTCAAAATTTTCGCAGTTCTGATGCTCGAAACGAATGACTAGAACGGTCTAGGGGAGAAGTACGGATACCGTTGTAATCGGGCGAGTTTCTACTTTCAGATGCAACAGAAATTTTGCGGATTGGTCAATCCGTTCGCGAGATATGGCAGTTTGGAGATAAGAAACGCTTTAGAAACTCAAAATTTTCGCAGTTCTGATGCTCGAAACGAACAACTGGAACGGCCTAGGGGAAAACTACACATACCGTTGTAGTCGGGCGAGTTTCTGCTTTCAGATGCAACAGAAATTTTGCGGATTGATCAATCCGTTCGCGAGATATGGCAGTTTGGAGATAAGAAGCCCTCGAGAAACTCAAAATTGTCGCAGTTCTGATGCTCGAAACGAATGACTAGAACGGCCTAGGGGAGAAGTACGCATACCGTTGTAATCGGGCGAGTTTCCACTTTCAGACGCAACAGAAATTTTGCGGATTGGTCAATCCGTTCGCGAGATATGGCAGTTTGGAAGTAAGAAACGCTTGAGAAACTCAAAATTTTCGCAGTTCTGATTCTCGAAACGAATAACTAGAACGGCCTAGGGGAAAACTACACATACCGTTGTAATCGGGCGAGTTTCAACTTTCAGATGCAACAGAAATTTTGCGGATTGATCAATCCGTTCGCGACATATGGCCGTTTGGTTGTAAGAAACGCTTGAGAAACTCAAAATTTTCGCAGTTCTGATGCTCGAAACGAATAAGTAGAACGGCCTAGGGGAAGAGTGCGCATACCGTTGTAATCGGGCGAGTTTCTACTTTCAGACGCAACAGAAATTTTTCGGATTGATCAATCCTTTCGCGAGATATGGCAGTTTGGAGATAAGAAACGCTTGAGAAGCTCAAAATTTTCGAAGTTCTGATGCTCGAAACGAATAACTGGAACGGCCTAGGGGAAAACTACACATACCGTTGTAATCGGGCGAGTTTCTACTTTCAGATGCAACAGAAATTTTGCGGATTGGTCAATCCGTTCGCGAGATATGGCAGTTTGGAAGTAAGAAACGCTTGAGAAACTCAAAATTTTCGCAGTTCTGATTCTCGAAACGAATAACTAGAACGGCCTAGGGGAAAACTACACATACCGTTGTAATCGGGCGAGTTTGAAATTTCAGATGCAACAGAAATTTTGCGGATTGGTCAATCCGTTCGCGACATATGGCCGTTTGGTTGTAAGAAACGCTTGAGAAACTCAAAATTTTCGCAGTTCTGATGCTCGAAACGAATAACTAGAACGGCCCAGGCGAAAAGTGCGCATACCGTTGTAATCGGGCGTGTCTCTACTTTCAAATGCAACAGAAATTTTGCGGATTGTTCAATCCGTTCGCGAGATATGGCAGTCTGGAAGTAAGAAACGCTTGGGAAACTCAAAATTTTCGCAGTTCTGATGCTCCAAACGAATAACTAGAACGGCCTAGGGGAACACTACACCTACCGTTGTAATCGGGCGAGTTTCTACTTTCAGATGCAACAGAAATTTTGCGGATTGATCAATCCGTTCGCGAGATATGGCAGTTTGGAGATAAGAAACCCTCGAGAAACTCAAAATTTTCGCAGTTCTGATGCTCGAAACGAATGACTAGAACGGCCTAGGGGAGAAGTACGCATACCGTTGTAATCGGGCGAGTTTCTACTTTCAGATGCAACAGAAATTTTGCGGATTGATCAATCCGTTCGCGAGATATGGCAGTTTGGAGATAAGAAACCCTCGAGAAACTCAAAATTGTCGCAGTTCTGATGCTCGAAACGAATGACTAGAACGGCCTAGGGGAGAAGTACGCATACCGTTGTAATCGGGCGAGTTTCTACTTTCAGATGCAACAGAAATTTTGCGGATTGGTCAATCCGTTCGCGAGATATGGCAGTTTGGAGATAAGAAACGCTTTAGAAACTCAAAATTTTCGCAGTTCTGATGCTCGAAACGAATAACTGGTACGGCCTAGGGGAAAACTACGCATACCGTTGTAGTCGGGCGAGTTTCTGCTTTCAGATGCAACAGAAATTTTGCGGATTGATCAATCCGTTCGCGAGATATGGCCGTTTGGATGTAAGAAACGTTTTAGAAACTCAAAATTATCGCAGTTCTGATGCTCGAAACGAATAACTAGAACGACCAAGGGGAAAAGTGCGCACACCGTTGTAATCGGGCGAGTTTCTACTTTCAAATGCAACAGAAATTTTGCGGATTGGTCAATCCGTTCGCGAGATATGGCAGTTTGGAGGTGAGAAACGCTTGAGAAACTCAAAATTTTCGCAGTTCTGATGCTCGAAACGAATAACTGGAACGGCCTAGGGGAAAACTACACATACCGTTGTAATCGGGCGTATTTCTACTTTCAGATGCAACAGAAATTTTGCGGATTGGTCAATCCGTTCGCGAGATGTGGCAGTTTGGAGGTAAGAAACGCTAGAGAAACTCAAATTTTTCGCAGTTCTGATGCTCGAAACGAATAACTAGAACGGCCTAGGGGAACACTACACCTACCGTTGTAATCGGGCGAGTTTCTACTTTCAGATGCAACAGAAATTTTGCGGATTGGTCAATCCGTTCGCGAGATACGGCAGTTTGGAAGTAAGAAACGCTTGAGAAACTCAAAATTTTCGCAGTTCTGATGCTCGAAATGAATAACTGGATCGGCCTAGGGGAAAACTACACATACCGTTGTAATCGGGCGAGTTTCTACTTTCAGATGCAACAGAAATTTTGCGGATTGGTCAATCCGGTCGCGAGATATGGCAGTTTGGAGGTACGAAACGCTTGAGAAACTCAAAATTTTCGCAGTTCTGATGCTCGAAACGAATAACTAGTACGGCCTAGGGGAAAACTACACCGACCGCTGTAATCGGGCGAGTTTCTACTTTCAGATGCAACAGAAATTTTGCGGATTGATCAATCCGTTCGCGAGATATGGCAGTTTGGAGATAAGAAACGCTTGAGAAACTCATAATTTTCGCAGTTCTGATGCTCGAAACGAATGACTAGAACGGCCTAGGGGAGAAGTACGCATACCGTTGTAATCGGGCGAGTTTCTACTTTCAGATGCAACAGAAATTTTGCGGATTGATCAATCCGTTCGCGAGATATAGCAGTTTGGAGATAAGAAACCCTCGAGAAACTCAAAATTTTCGCAGTTCTGATGCTCGAAACGAATGACTAGAACGGCCTAGGGGAAAAGTGCGCATACCGTTGTAATCGGGCGAGTTTCTACTTTCAGATGCAACAGAAATTTTTCGGATTGGTCAATCCGTTCGCGAGATATGGCAGTTTGGAAGTAAGAAACGCTTGAGAAACTCAAAATTTTCGCAGTTCTGATGCTCGAAACGAATAACTGGAACGGCCTAGGGGAAAACTACACATACCGTTGTAATCGGGCGAGTTTCTACTTTCAGATGCAACAGAAATTTTGCGGATTGATCAATCCGTTCGCGAGATATGGCAGTTTGGATATAAGAAACCCTCGAGAAACTCAAAATTTTCGCAGTTCTGATGCTCGAAACGAATGACTAGAACGGCCTAGGGGAGAAGTACGCATACCGTTGTAATCGGGCGAGTTTCTACTTTCAGATGCAACAGAAATTTTGCGGATTGGTCAATCCGTTCGCGAGATATGGCAGTTTGGAAGTAAGAAACGCTTGAGAAACTCAAAATTTTCGCAGTTCTGATGCTCGAAACGAATAACTAGAACGGCCTAGGGGAAAAGTGCGCATAGCGTAGTGATCGGGCGAGTTTCTACTTTCAGACGAAACAGAAATTTTGCGGATTGGTCAATCCGTTCGCGACATATGGCCGTTTGGTTGTAAGAAACGCTTGAGAAACTCAAAATTTTCGCAGTTCTGATGCTCGAAACGAATAACTAGAACGGCCTAGGGGAAAAGTACGCATACCGATGTAATCGGGCGAGTTTCTACTTTCAGGTGCAACAGAAATTTTGCGGATTGGTCGATCCGTTCGCGAGATATGGCAGTTTGGAGATAAGAAGCGCTTTAGAAACTCAAAATTTTCGCAGTTCTGATGCTCGAAACGAATAACTAGAACGGCCCAGGGGAAAAGTGCGCATACCGTTGTAATCGGGCGAGTTTCTACTTTCAAATGCAACAGAAATTTTGCGGATTGGTCAATCCGTTCGCGAGATATGGCAGTTTGGAGGTAAGAAACGCTTGAGAAACTCAAAATTTTCGCAGTTCTGATGCTCGAAACGAATAACTAGTACGGCCTAGGGGAAAACTACACCTACCGCTGTAATCGGGCGGGTTTCTACTTTCAGATGCAACAGAAATTTTGCGGATTGATCAATCCGTTCGCGAGATATGGCAGTTTGGAGATAAGAAACGCTTGAGAAACTCAAAATTATCGCAGTTCTGATGCTCGAAACGAATAAGTAGAACGGCCTAGGGGAAGAGTGCGCATACCGTTGTAATCGGGCGAGTTTCTACTTTCAGACGCAACAGAAATTTTGCGGATTGATCAATCCGTTCGCGAGATATGGCAGTTTGGAGATAAGAAACGCTTGAGAAGCTCAAAATTTTCGCAGTTCTGATGCTCGAAACGAATAACTGGAACGGCCTAGGGGAAAAGTGCGCATACCGTTGTAATCGGGCGTGTCTCTACTTTCAAATGCTACAGAAATTTTGCGGATTGGTCAATCCGTTCGCGAGATATGGCAGTTTGGAAGTAAGAAACGCTTGAGAAACTCAAAATTTTCGCAGTTCTGATGCTCGAAACGAATAACTAGAACGGCCTAGGGGAAAAGTGCGCATAGCGTAGTGGTCGGGCGAGTTTCTACTTTCAGACGCAACAGAAATTTTGCGGATTGATCAATCCGTTCGCGAGATATGGCAGTTTGGATGTAAGAAACGCTTGAGAAACTCAAAATTTTCGCAGTTCTGATGCTCGAAACGAATAACTGGAACGGCCTAGGGGAAAACTACACATACCGTTGTAATCGGGCGAGTTTCTACTTTCAGATGCAACCGAAATTTTGCGGATTGGTAAATCCGTTAGCGAAATGTGGCAGTTTGGATGTAAGAAACGCTTGAGAAACTCAAAATTTTCGCAGTTCTGATGCTCGAAACGAATAACTAGAACGGCCCAGGGGAGAAGTGCGCATACCGTTGTAATCGGGCGAGTTTCTACTTTCAAATGCAACAGAAATTTTGCGGATTGGTCAATCCGTTCGCGAGATATGGCAGTTTGGAGGTAAGAAACGCTTGAGAATTCAAAATTTTCGCAATTCTGATGCTCGAAACGAATAACTGGAACGGCCTAGGGGAAAACTACACATACCGTTGTAATCGGGCGAGTTTCTACTTTCAGATGCAACAGAAATTTTGCGGATTGGTCAATCCGTTCGCGAGATATGGCAGTTTGGAAGTAAGAAACGCTTGAGAAACTCAAAATTTTCGCAGTTCTGATTCTCGAAACGAATAACTAGAACGGCCTAGGGGAAAACTACACATACCGTTGTAATCGGGCGAGTTTGAGCTTTCAGATGCAACAGAAATTTTGCGGATTGGTCAATCCGTTCGCGACATATGGCCGTTTGGTTGTAAGAAACGCTTGAGAAACTCAAAATTTTCGCAGTTCTGATGCTCGAAACGAATAACTAGAACGGCCCAGGCGAAAAGTGCGCATACCGTTGTAATCGGGCGTGTCTCTACTTTCAAATGCAACAGAAATTTTGCGGATTGTTCAATCCGTTCGCGAGATATGGCAGTCTGGAAGTAAGAAACGCTTGAGAAACTCAAAATTTTCGCAGTTCTGATGCTCCAAACGAATAACTAGAACGGCCTAGGGGAACACTACACCTACCGTTGTAATCGGGCGAGTTTCTACTTTCAGATGCAACAGAAATTTTGCGGATTGATCAATCCGTTCGCGAGATATGGCAGTTTGGAGATAAGAAACCCTCGAGAAACTCAAAATTTTCGCAGTTCTGATGCTCGAAACGAATGACTAGAACGGCCTAGGGGAGAAGTACGCATACCGTTGTAATCGGGCGAGTTTCTACTTTCAGATGCAACAGAAATTTTGCGGATTGATCAATCCGTTCGCGAGATATGGCAGTTTGGAGATAAGAAACCCTCGAGAAACTCAAAATTGTCGCAGTTCTGATGCTCGAAACGAATGACTAGAACGGCCTAGGGGAGAAGTACGCATACCGTTGTAATCGGGCGAGTTTCTACTTTCAGATGCAACAGAAATTTTGCGGATTGGTCAATCCGTTCGCGAGATATGGCAGTTTGGAGATAAGAAACGCTTTAGAAACTCAAAATTTTCGCAGTTCTGATGCTCGAAACGAATAACTGGAACGGCCTAGGGGAAAACTACGCATACCGTTGTAGTCGGGCGAGTTTCTGCTTTCAGATGCAACAGAAATTTTGCGGATTGATCAATCCGCTCGCGAGATATGGCCGTTTGGATGTAAGAAACGTTTTAGAAACTCAAAATTATCGCAGTTCTGATGCTCGAAACGAATAACTAGAACGACCAAGGGGAAAAGTGCGCACACCGTTGTAATCGGGCGAGTTTCTACTTTCAAATGCAACAGAAATTTTGCGGATTGGTCAATCCGTTCGCGAGATGTGGCAGTTTGGAGGTAAGAAACGCTAGAGAAACTCAAATTTTTCGCAGTTCTGATGCTCGAAACGAATAACTAGAACGGCCTAGGGGAACACTACACCTACCGTTGTAATCGGGCGAGTTTCTACTTTCAGATGCAACAGAAATTTTGCGGATTGGTCAATCCGTTCGCGAGATACGGCAGTTTGGAAGTAAGAAACGCTTGAGAAACTCAAAATTTTCGCAGTTCTGATGCTCGAAATGAATAACTGGATCGGCCTAGGGGAAAACTACACCGACCGCTGTAATCGGGCGAGTTTCTACTTTCAGATGCAACAGAAATTTTGCGGATTGATCAATCCGTTCGCGAGATATGGCAGTTTGGAGATAAGAAACGCTTGAGAAACTCATAATTTTCGCAGTTCTGATGCTCGAAACGAATGACTAGAACGGCCTAGGGGAGAAGTACGCATACCGTTGTAATCGGGCGAGTTTCTACTTTCAGATGCAACAGAAATTTTGCGGATTGATCAATCCCTTCGCGAGATATAGCAGTTTGGAGATAAGAAACCCTCGAGAAACTCAAAATTTTCGCAGTTCTGATGCTCGAAACGAATGACTAGCACGGCCTAGGGGAAAAGTGCGCATACCGTTGTAATCGGGCGAGTTTCTACTTTCAGATGCAACAGAAATTTTGCGGATTGGTCAATCCGTTCGCGAGATATGGCAGTTTGGAAGTAAGAAACGCTTGAGAAACTCAAAATTTTCGCAGTTCTGATGCTCGAAACGAATAACTGGAACGGCCTAGGGGAAAACTACACATACCGTTGTAATCGGGCGAGTTTCTACTTTCAGATGCAACAGAAATTTTGCGGATTGATCAATCCGTTCGCGAGATATGGCAGTTTGGATATAAGAAACCCTCGAGAAACTCAAAATTTTCGCAGTTCTGATGCTCGAAACGAATGACTAGAACGGCCTAGGGGAGAAGTACGCATACCGTTGTAATCGGGCGAGTTTCTACTTTCAGATGCAACAGAAATTTTGCGGATTGGTCAATCCGTTCGCGAGATATGGCAGTTTGGAAGTAAGAAACGCTTGAGAAACTCAAAATTTTCGCAGTTCTGATGCTCGAAACGAATAACTAGAACGGCCTAGGGGAAAAGTGCGCATAGCGTAGTGATCGGGCGAGTTTCTACTTTCAGACGAAACAGAAATTTTGCGGATTGGTCAATCCGTTCGCGACATATGGCCGTTTGGTTGTAAGAAACGCTTGAGAAACTCAAAATTTTCGCAGTTCTGATGCTCGAAACGAATAACTAGAACGGCCTAGGGGAAAAGTACGCATACCGATGTAATCGGGCGAGTTTCTACTTTCAGGTGCAACAGAAATTTTGCGGATTGGTCGATCCGTTCGCGAGATATGGCAGTTTGGAGATAAGAAGCGCTTTAGAAACTCAAAATTTTCGCAGTTCTGATGCTCGAAACGAATAACTAGAACGGCCCAGGGGAAAAGTGCGCATACCGTTGTAATCGGGCGAGTTTCTACTTTCAAATGCAACAGAAATTTTGCGGATTGGTCAATCCGTTCGCGAGATATGGCAGTTTGGAGGTAAGAAACGCTTGAGAAACTCAAAATTTTCGCAGTTCTGATGCTCGAAATGAATAACTGGATCGGCCTAGGGGAAAACTACACATACCGTTGTAATCGGGCGAGTTTCTACTTTCAGATGCAACAGAAATTTTGCGGATTGATCAATCCGTTCGCGAGATATGGCAGTTTGGAGATAAGAAACGCTTGAGAAACTCAAAATTTTCGGAGATCTGATGCTCGAAACGAATAAGTAGAACGGCCTAGGGGAAGAGTGCGCATACCGTTGTAATCGGGCGTGTCTCTACTTTCAAATGCAACAGAAATTTTGCGGATTGGTCAATCCGTTCGCGAGATATGGCCGTTTGGATGTAAGAAACGCTTTAGAAACTCAATATTTTCGCAGTTCTGATGCTCGAAACGAATAACTAGTACGGCCTAGGGGAAAACTACACCTACCGCTGTAATCGGGCGGGTTTCTACTTTCAGATGCAACAGAAATTTTGCGGATTGATCAATCCGTTCGCGAGATATGGCAGTTTGGAGATAAGAAACGCTTGAGAAACTCAAAATTATCGCAGTTCTGATGCTCGAAACGAATAAGTAGAACGGCCTAGGGGAAGAGTGCGCATACCGTTGTAATCGGGCGAGTTTCTACTTTCAGACGCAACAGAAATTTTGCGGATTGATCAATCCGTTCGCGAGATATGGCAGTTTGGAGATAAGAAACGCTTGAGAAGCTCAAAATTTTCGCAGTTCTGATGCTCGAAACGAATAACTGGAACGGCCTAGGGGAAAAGTGCGCATACCGTTGTAATCGGGCGTGTCTCTACTTTCAAATGCTACAGAAATTTTGCGGATTGGTCAATCCGTTCGCGAGATATCGCAGTTTGGAAGTAAGAAACGCTTGAGAAACTCAAAATTTTCGCAGTTCTGATGCTCGAAACGAATAACTAGAACGGCCTAGGGGAAAAGTGCGCATAGCGTAGTGGTCGGGCGAGTTTCTACTTTCAGACGCAACAGAAATTTTGCGGATTGATCAATCCGTTCGCGAGATATGGCAGTTTGGATGTAAGAAACGCTTGAGAAACTCAAAATTTTCGCAGTTCTGATGCTCGAAACGAATAACTGGAACGGCCTAGGGGAAAACTACACATACCGTTGTAATCGGGCGAGTTTGAGCTTTCAGATGCAACAGAAATTTTGCGGATTGGTCAATCCGTTCGCGACATATGGCCGTTTGGTTGTAAGAAACGCTTGAGAAACTCAAAATTTTCGCAGTTCTGATGCTCGAAACGAATAACTAGAACGGCCCAGGCGAAAAGTGCGCATACCGTTGTAATCGGGCGTGTCTCTACTTTCAAATGCAACAGAAATTTTGCGGATTGTTCAATCCGTTCGCGAGATATGGCAGTCTGGAAGTAAGAAACGCTTGAGAAACTCAAAATTTTCGCAGTTCTGATGCTCCAAACGAATAACTAGAACGGCCTAGGGGAACACTACACCTACCGTTGTAATCGGGCGAGTTTCTACTTTCAGATGCAACAGAAATTTTGCGGATTGATCAATCCGTTCGCGAGATATGGCAGTTTGGAGATAAGAAACCCTCGAGAAACTCAAAATTGTCGCAGTTCTGATGCTCGAAACGAATGACTAGAACGGCCTAGGGGAGAAGTACGCATACCGTTGTAATCGGGCGAGTTTCTACTTTCAGATGCAACAGAAATTTTGCGGATTGGTCAATCCGTTCGCGAGATATGGCAGTTTGGAGATAAGAAACGCTTTAGAAACTCAAAATTTTCGCAGTTCTGATGCTCGAAACGAATAACTGGAACGGCCTAGGGGAAAACTACGCATACCGTTGTAGTCGGGCGAGTTTCTGCTTTCAGATGCAACAGAAATTTTGCGGATTGATCAATCCGCTCGCGAGATATGGCCGTTTGGATGTAAGAAACGTTTTAGAAACTCAAAATTATCGCAGTTCTGATGCTCGAAACGAATAACTAGAACGACCAAGGGGAAAAGTGCGCACACCGTTGTAATCGGGCGAGTTTCTACTTTCAAATGCAACAGAAATTTTGCGGATTGGTCAATCCGTTCGCGAGATATGGCAGTTTGGAGGTGAGAAACGCTTGAGAAACTCAAAATTTTCGCAGTTCTGATGCTCGAAACGAATAACTGGAACGGCCTAGGGGAAAACTACACATACCGTTGTAATCGGGCGTATTTCTACTTTCAGATGGAACAGAAATTTTGCGGATTGGTCAATCCGTTCGCGAGATGTGGCAGTTTGGAGGTAAGAAACGCTAGAGAAACTCAAATTTTTCGCAGTTCTGATGCTCGAAACGAATAACTAGAACGGCCTAGGGGAACACTACACCTACCGTTGTAATCGGGCGAGTTTCTACTTTCAGATGCAACAGAAATTTTGCGGATTGGTCAATCCGTTCGCGAGACACGGCAGTTTGGAAGTAAGAAACGCTTGAGAAACTCAAAATTTTCGCAGTTCTGATGCTCGAAATGAATAACTGGATCGGCCTAGGGGAAAACTACACATACCGTTGTAATCGGGCGAGTTTCTACTTTCAGATGCAACAGAAATTTTGCGGATTGGTCAATCCGGTCGCGAGATATGGCAGTTTGGAGGTACGAAACGCTTGAGAAACTCAAAATTTTCGCAGTTCTGATGCTCGAAACGAATAACTAGTACGGCCTAGGGGAAAACTACACCGACCGCTGTAATCGGGCGAGTTTCTACTTTCAGATGCAACAGAAATTTTGCGGATTGATCAATCCGTTCGCGAGATATGGCAGTTTGGAGATAAGAAACGCTTGAGAAACTCATAATTTTCGCAGTTCTGATGCTCGAAACGAATGACTAGAACGGCCTAGGGGAGAAGTACGCATACCGTTGTAATCGGGCGAGTTTCTACTTTCAGATGCAACAGAAATTTTGCGGATTGATCAATCCGTTCGCGAGATATAGCAGTTTGGAGATAAGAAACCCTCGAGAAACTCAAAATTTTCGCAGTTCTGATGCTCGAAACGAATGACTAGAACGGCCTAGGGGAAAAGTGCGCATACCGTTGTAATCGGGCGAGTTTCTACTTTCAGATGCAACAGAAATTTTGCGGATTGGTCAATCCGTTCGCGAGATATGGCAGTTTGGAAGTAAGAAACGCTTGAGAAACTCAAAATTTTCGCAGTTCTGATGCTCGAAACGAATAACTGGAACGGCCTAGGGGAAAACTACACATACCGTTGTAATCGGGCGAGTTTCTACTTTCAGATGCAACAGAAATTTTGCGGATTGATCAATCCGTTCGCGAGATATGGCAGTTTGGATATAAGAAACCCTCGAGAAACTCAAAATTTTCGCAGTTCTGATGCTCGAAACGAATGACTAGAACGGCCTAGGGGAGAAGTACGCATACCGTTGTAATCGGGCGAGTTTCTACTTTCAGATGCAACAGAAATTTTGCGGATTGGTCAATCCGTTCGCGAGATATGGCAGTTTGGAAGTAAGAAACGCTTGAGAAACTCAAAATTTTCGCAGTTCTGATGCTCGAAACGAATAACTAGAACGGCCTAGGGGAAAAGTGCGCATAGCGTAGTGATCGGGCGAGTTTCTACTTTCAGACGCAACAGAAATTTTGCGGATTGGTCAATCCGTTCGCGAGATGTGGCAGTTTGGAGGTAAGAAACGCTTGAGAAACTCAAAATTTTCGCAGTTCTGATGCTCGAAACGAATAACTAGAACGGCCTAGGGGAAAAGTACGCATACCGATGTAATCGGGCGAGTTTCTACTTTCAGGTGCAACAGAAATTTTGCGGATTGGTCGATCCGTTCGCGAGATATGGCAGTTTGGAGATAAGAAGCGCTTTAGAAACTCAAAATTTTCGCAGTTCTGATGCTCGAAACGAATAACTAGAACGGCCCAGGGGAAAAGTGCGCATACCGTTGTAATCGGGCGAGTTTCTACTTTCAGATGCAACAGAAATTTTGCGGATTGGTCAATCCGTTCGCGAGATATGGCAGTTTGGAAGTAAGAAACGCTTGAGAAACTCAAAATTTTCGCAGTTCTGATGCTCGAAACGAATAACTAGAACGGCCTAGGGGAAAAGTGCGCATAGCGTAGTGATCGGGCGAGTTTCTACTTTCAGACGCAACAGAAATTTTGCGGATTGGTCAATCCGTTCGCGAGATGTGGCAGTTTGGAGGTAAGAAACGCTTGAGAAACTCAAAATTTTCGCAGTTCTGATGCTCGAAACGAATAACTAGAACGGCCTAGGGGAAAAGTACGCATACCGATGTAATCGGGCGAGTTTCTACTTTCAGGTGCAACAGAAATTTTGCGGATTGGTCGATCCGTTCGCGAGATATGGCAGTTTGGAGATAAGAAGCGCTTTAGAAACTCAAAATTTTCGCAGTTCTGATGCTCGAAACGAATAACTAGAACGGCCCAGGGGAAAAGTGCGCATACCGTTGTAATCGGGCGAGTTTCTACTTTCAAATGCAACAGAAATTTTGCGGATTGGTCAATCCGTTCGCGAGATATGGCAGTTTGGAGGTAAGAAACGCTTGAGAAACTCAAAATTTTCGCAGTTCTGATGCTCGAAATGAATAACTGGATCGGCCTAGGGGAAAACTACACATACCGTTGTAATCGGGCGAGTTTCTACTTTCAGATGCAACAGAAATTTTGCGGATTGATCAATCCGTTCGCGAGATATGGCAGTTTGGAGATAAGAAACGCTTGAGAAACTCAAAATTTTCGGAGATCTGATGCTCGAAACGAATAAGTAGAACGGCCTAGGGGAAGAGTGCGCATACCGTTGTAATCGGGCGTGTCTCTACTTTCAAATGCAACAGAAATTTTGCGGATTGGTCAATCCGTTCGCGAGATATGGCAGTTTGGAAGTAAGAAACGCTTGAGAAACTCAAAATTTTCGCAGTTCTGATGCTCGAAACGAATAACTAGAACGGCCTAGGGGAAAACTACACATACCGTTGTAATCGGGCGAGTTTCTACTTTCAGATGCAACAGAAATTTTGCGGATTGAACAATCCGTTCGCGAGATATGGCAGTTTGGAGATAAGAAACGCTTGAGAAACTCAAAATTTTCGGAGTTCTGATGCTCGAAACGAATAAGTAGAACGGCCTAGGGGAAAAGAACGCATACCGATGTAATCGGGCGAGTTTCTACTTTCAGATGCAAGAGAAATTTTGCGGATTGGTCAATCCGTTCGCGAGATATGGCCGTTTGGATGTAAGAAACGCTTTAGAAACTCAATATTTTCGCAGTTCTGATGCTCGAAACGAATAACTAGAACGGCCCAGGGGAGAAGTGCGCATACCGTTGTAATCGGGCGAGTTTCTACTTTCAGATGCAACAGAAATTTTGCGGATTGGTCAATCCGTTCGCGAGATATGGCCGTTTGGAGATAAGAAACGCTTTAGAAACTCAAAATTTTCGCAGTTCTGATGCTGGAAACGAATAACTGGAACGGCCTAGGGGAAAACTACACATACCGTTGTAATCGGGCGAGTTTCTACTTTCAGATGCAACAGAAATTTTGCGGATTGGTCAATCCGTTCGCGAGATATGGCAGTTTGGAGGTAAGTAACGCTTGAGAAACTCAAAATTTTCGCAGTTCTGATGATCGAAACGAATAAGTAGAACGGCCTAGGGGAAGAGTGCGCACACCGTTGTAATCGGGCGAGTTTCTACTTTCGGACGCAACAGAAATTTTGCGGATTGATCAATCCGTTCGCGAGATATGGCAGTTTGGAGATAAGAAACGCTTGAGAAGCTCAAAATTTTCGCAGTTCTGATGCTCGAAACGAATAACTGGAACGGCCTAGGGGAAAACTACACATACCGTTGTAATCGGGCGAGTTTCTACTTTCAGATGCAACAGAAATTTTGCGGATTGGTCAATCCGTTCGCGAGATATGGCAGTTTGGAAGTAAGAAACGCTTGAGAAACTCAAAATTTTCGCAGTTCTGATGCTCGAAACGAATAACTGGAACGGCCTAGGGGAAAACTACACATACCGTTGTAATCGGGCGAGTTTCTACTTTCAGATGCAACAGAAATTTTGCGGATTGATCAATCCGTTCGCGAGATATGGCAGTTTGGAGATAAGAAACCCTCGAGAAACTCAAAATTTTCGCAGTTCTGATGCTCGAAACGAATGACTAGAACGGCCTAGGGGAGAAGTACGGATACCGTTGTAATCGGGCGAGTTTCTACTTTCAGATGCAACAGAAATTTTGCGGATTGGTCAATCCGTTCGCGAGATATGGCCGTTTGGATGTAAGAAACGCTTTAGAAACTCAAAATTTTCGCAGTTCTGATGCTCGAAACGACTAACTAGAACGGCCCAGGTGAGAAGTGCGCATACCGTTGTAATCGGGCGAGTTTCTACTTTCAAATGCAACAGAAATTTTGCGGATTGGTCAATCCGTTCGCGAGATATGGCAGTTTGGAGGTAAGAAACGCTTGAGAATTCAAAATTTTCGCAATTCTGATGCTCGAAACGAATAACTAGAACGGCCCAGGGGAAAAGTGCGCATACCGTTGTAATCGGGCGAGTTTCTACTTTCAAATGCAACAGAAATTTTGCGGATTGGTCAATCCGTTCGCGAGATATGGCAGTTTGGAGGTAAGAAACGCTTGAGAAACTCAAAATTTTCGCAGTTCTGATGCTCGAAACGAATAACTGGAACGGCCTAGGGGAAAACTACACATACCGTTGTAATCGGGCGTATTTCTACTTTCAGATGCAACAGAAATTTTGCGGATTGTTCAATACGTTCGCGAGATGTGGCAGTTTGGAGGTAAGAAACGCTTGAGAAACTCAAAATTTTCGCAGTTCTGATGCTCGAAACGAATAACTAGAACGGCCTAGGGGAGAACTACACATACCGTTGTAATCGGGCGAGTTTCTACTTTCAGATGCAACAGAAATTTTGCGGATTGTTCAATCCGTTCGCGAGATATGGCAGTTTGGAAGTAAGAAACGCTTGAGAAACTCAAAATTTTCGCAGTTCTGATGCTCGAAACGAATAACTGGAACGGCCTAGGGGAAAACTACACATACCGTTGTAATCGGGCGAGTTTCTACTTTCAGATGCAACAGAAATTTTGCGGATTGGTAAATCCGTTCGCGAGATGTGGCAGTTTGGAGGTAAGAAACGCTCGAGAAACTCAAAATTTTCGCAGTTCAGATGCTCGAAACGAATAACTAGAACGGCCTAGGGGAAAAGTACGCATACCGATGTAATCGGGCGAGTTTCTACTTTCAGATGCAACAGAAATTTTGCGGATTGGTCGATCCGTTCGCGAGATATGGCAGTTTGGAGATAAGAAACGCTTTAGAAACTCAAAATTTTCGCGGTTCTGATGCTCGAAACGAATAACTAGACCGGCCCAGGGGAAAAGTTCGCATACCGTTGTAATCGAGCGAGTCTCTACTTTCAAATGCAACAGAAATTTTGCGGATTGGTCAATCCGTTCGCGAGATATGGCAGTTTGGAAGTATGAAACGCTTGAGAAACTCAAAATTTTCACAGTTCTGATGCTCGAAACGAATGACTAAAGCGGCCTAGGGGATAAGTACGCATACCGCTGTAATCGGGCGAGTTTCTACTTTCAGATGCAACAGAAATTTTGCGGATTGGTCAATCCGTTCGCGAGATGTGGCAGTTTGGAGGTAAGAAACGCTTGAGAAACTCAAAATTTTCGCAGTTCTGATGCTCGAAACGAATAACTAGAACGGCCTTGGGGAAAAGTAGGAAAAGTACGCATACCGATGTAATCGGGCGAGTTTCTACTTTCAGGTGCAACAGAAATTTTGCGGATTGGTCGATCCGTTCGCGAGATATGGCAGTTTGGAGATAAGAAACGCTTTAGAAACTCAAAATTTTCGCAGTTCTGATGCTCGAAACGAATAACTAGAACGGCCCAGGGGAAAAGTGCGCATACCGTTGTAATCGGGCGAGTCGCTACTTTCAAATGCAACAGAAATTTTGCGGATTGGTCAATCCGTTCGCGAGATATGGCAGTTTGGAAGTAAGAAACGCTTTAGAAACTCAAAATTTTCGCAGTTCTGATGCTCGAAACGAATAACTAGAAAGGCCCAGGGGAGAAGTGCGCATACCGTTGTAATTGGGCGAGTTTCTACTTTCAAATGCAACAGAAATTTTGTGGATTGGTCAATCCGTTCGCGAGATATGGCAGTTTGGAGGTAAGAAACGCTTGAGAATTCAAAATTTTCGCAATTCTGATGCTCGAAACGAATAACTAGAACGGCCCAGGGGAAAACTGCGCATACCGTTGTAATCGGGCGCGTTTCTACTTTCAAATGCAACAGAAATTTTGCGGATTGGTCAATCCGTTCGCGAGATATGGCAGTTTAGAGGTAAGAAACGCTTGAGAAACTCAAAATTTTCGCAGTTCTGATGCTCGAAACGAATAACTGGAACGGCCTAGGGGAAAACTACACATACCGTTGTAATCGGGCGTATTTCTACTTTCAGATGCAACAGAAATTTTGCGGATTGTTCAATACGTTCGCGAGATGTGGCAGTTTGGAGGTAAGAAACGCTTGAGAAACTCAAAATTTTCGCAGTTCTGATGCTCGAAACGAATAACTAGAACGGCCTAGGGGAAAGCTACACATACCGTTGTAATCGGGCGAGTTTCTACTTTCAGATGCAACAGAAATTTTGCGGATTGGTCAATACGTTCGCGAGATATGGCAGTTTGGAGGTAAGAAACGCTTGAAGAACTCAAAATTTTCCCAGTTCTGATGCTCGAAACGAATAACTAGAACGGCCTAGGGGAAAACTACACCTACCGTTGTAATCGGGCGAGTTTCTACTTTCAGATGCAACAGAAATTTTGCGGATTGATCTATCCGTTCGCGAGATATGGCAGTTTGGAGATAAGAAACGCTTGAGAAACTGAAAATTTTCGCAGTTCTGATGCTCGAAACGAATAACTAGAACTGCCTAGGGGAGAAGTACGCATACCGTTGTAATCGGGCGAGTTTCTACTTTCAGATGCAACAGAAATTTTGCGGATTGGTCAATCCGGTCACGAGATATGGCAGTTTGGAGGTACGAAACGCTTGAGAAACTCAAAATTTTCGCAGTTCTGATGCTCGAAACGTATAACTAGTAAGGCCTAGGGGAAAACTACACCTACCGCTGTAATCGGGCGAGTTTCTACTTTCAGATGCAACAGAAATTTTGCGGATTGAACAATCCGTACGCGAAATATGGCAGTTTGGAGATAAGAAACGCTTGAGAAACTCAAAATTTTCGCAGTTCTGATGCTCGAAACGAATAACTAGAACGGCCTAGGGGAAAACTACCCATACCCTTGTAATCGGGCGAGTTTCTACTTTCAGATGCAACAGAAATTTTGCGGATTGGTCAATCCGTTCGCGAGATATGGCAGTTTGGAGGTAAGAAACGCTTGAGAAACTCAAAATTTTCGCAGTTCTGATGCTCGAAACGAATAACTAGAACGGCCCAGGGGAAAACTACACATACCGTTGTAATCGGGCGAGTTTCTACTTTCAGATGCAACTGAAATTTTGCGGATTGGTCAATCCGGTCGCGAGATATGGCAGTTTGGAGGTACGAAACGCTTGAGAAACTCAAAATTTTCGCAGTTCTGATGCTCGAAACGTATAACTAGTAAGGCCTAGGGGAAAACTACACCTACCGCTGTAATCGGGCGAGTTTCTACTTTCAGATGCAACAGAAATTTTGCGGATTGATCAATCCGTTCGCGAGATATGGCAGTTTGGAGATAAGAAACGCTTTAGAAACTCAAAATTTTCGCAGTTCTGATGCTCGAAACGAATAACTAGAACGGCCCAGGCGAAAAGTGCGCATACCGTTGTAATCGGGCGTGTCTCTACTTTGAAATGCAACAGAAATTTTGCGGATTGGTCAATCCGTTCGCGAGATATGGCAGTTTGGAGGTAAGAAACGCTTGAGAAACTCAAAATTTTCGCAGTTCTGATGCTCGAAATGAATAACTGGATCGGCCTAGGGGAAAACTACACATACCGTTGTAATCGGGCGAGTTTCTACTTTCAGATGCAACAGAAATTTTGCGGATTGAACAATCCGTTCGCGAAATATGGCAGTTTGGAGATAAGAAACGCTTGAGAAACTCAAAATTTTCGGAGTTCTGATGCTCGAAACGAATAAGTAGAACGGCCTAGGGGAAAAGAACGCATACCGATGTAATCGGGCGAGTTTCTACTTTCAGATGCAAGAGAAATTTTGCGGATTGGTCAATCCGTTCGCGAGATATGGCCGTTTGGATGTAAGAAACGCTTTAGAAACTCATTATTTTCGCAGTTCTGATGCTCGAAACGAATAACTAGTACGGCCTAGGGGAAAACTACACCTACCGCTGTAATCGGGCGAGTTTCTACTTTCAGATGCAACAGAAATTTTGCGGATTGATCAATCCGTTCGCGAGATATGGCAGTTTGGAGATAAGAAACGCTTGAGAAACTCAAAATTTTCGCAGTTCTGATGCTCGAAACGAATAAGTAGAACGGCCTAGGGGAAGAGTGCGCATACCGTTGTAATCGGGCGAGTTTCTACTTTCAGACGCAACAGAAATTTTGCGGACTGATCAATCCGTTCGCGAGATATGGCAGTTTGGAGATAAGAAACGCTTGAGAAGCTCAAAATTTTCGCAGTTCTGATGCTCGAAACGAATAACTGGAACGGCCTAGGGGAAAATTACACATACCGTTGTAATCGGGCGAGTTTCTACTTTCAGATGCAACAGAAATTTTGCGGATTGATCAATCCGTTCGCGAGATATGGCAGTTTGGAGTTAAGAAACGCTTTAGAAACTCAAAATTTTCGCAGTTCTGATGCTCGAAACGAATAACTAGAACGGCCCAGGCGAAAAGTGCGCATACCGTTGTAATCGGGCGTGTCTCTACTTTCAAATGCAACAGAAATTTTGCGGATTGGTCAATCCGTTCGCGAGATATGGCAGTTTGGAGGTAAGAAACGCTTGAGAAACTCAAAATTTTCGCAGTTCTGATGCTCGAAATGAATAACTGGATCGGCCTAGGGGAAAACTACACATACCGTTGTAATCGGGCGAGTTTCTGCTTTCAGATGCAACAGAAATTTTGCGGATTGAACAATCCCTTCGCGAGATATGGCAGTTTGGAGATAAGAAACGCTTGAGAAACTCAAAATTTTCGGAGTTCTGATGCTCGAAACGAATAAGTAGAACGGCCTAGGGGAAAAGAACGCATACCGATGTAATCGGGCGAGTTTCTACTTTCAGATGCAAGAGAAATTTTGCGGATTGGTCAATCCGTTCGCGAGATATGGCCGTTTGGATGTAAGAAACGCTTTAGAAACTCATTATTTTCGCAGTTCTGATGCTCGAAACGAATAACTAGTACGGCCTAGGGGAAAACTACACCTACCGCTGTAATCGGGCGAGTTTCTACTTTCAGATGCAACAGAAATTTTGCGGATTGATCAATCCGTTCGCGAGATATGGCAGTTTGGAGATAAGAAACGCTTGAGAAACTCAAAATTTTCGCAGTTCTGATGCTCGAAACGAATAAGTAGAACGGCCTAGGGGAAAATTACACGTACCGTTGTAATCGGGCGAGTATCTACTTTCAGATGCAACAGAAATTTTGCGGATTGATCAATCCGTTCGCGAGATATGGCAGTTTGGAGATAAGAAACGCTTTAGAAACTCAAAATTTTCGCAGTTCTGATGCTCGAAACGAATAACTAGAACGGCCCAGGGGAAAAGTGCGCATACCGTTGTAATCGGGCGAGTTTCTACTTTCAAATGCAACAGAAATTTTGCGGATTGGTCAATCCGTTCGCGAGATATGGCAGTTTGGAGGTAAGACACGCTTGAGAAACTCAAAATTTTCGCAGTTCTGATGCTCGAAACGAATAACTGGAACGGCCTAGGGGAAAACTACACATACCGTTGTAATCGGGCGTATTTCTACTTTCAGATGCAACAGAAATTTTGCGGATTGGTCAATACGTTCGCGAGATGTGGCAGTTTGGAGGTAAGAAACGCTTGAAGAACTCAAAATTTTCACAGTTTCGATGCTCGAAACGAATAACTAGAACGGCCTAGGGGAAAACTACACCTACCGTTGTAATCGGGCGAGTTTCTACTTTCAGATGCAACAGAAATTTTGCGGATTGATCAATCCGTTCGCGAGATATGGCAGTTTGGAGATAAGAAACGCTTGAGAAACTCAAAATTTTCGCAGTTCTGATGCTCGAAACGAATAACTAGAACGGCCTAGGGGAGAAGTACGCATACCGTTGTAATCGGGCGAGTTTCTACTTTCAGATGCAACAGAAATTTTGCGGATTGGTCAATCCGTTCGCGAGATATGGCCGTTTGGATGTAAGAAACGCTTTAGAAACTCAAAATTTTCGCAGTTCTGATGCTCGAAACGAATAACTAGAACGGCCCAGGGGAGAAGTGCGCATACCGTTGGAATCGGGCGAGTTTCTACTTTCAAATGCAACAGAAATTTTGCGGATTGGTCAATCCGTTCGCGAGATATGGCAGTTTGGAGGTAAGAAACGCTTGAGAAACTCAAAATTTTCGCAGTTCTGATGCTCGAAACGAATAACTAGAACGGCCTAGGGGAAAACTACACATACCGTTGTAATCGGGCGAGTTTCTACTTTCAGATGCAACAGAAATTTTGCGGATTGGTCAATCCGTTCGCGAGATATGGCAGTTTGGAGGTAAGAAACGCTTGAGAAACTCAAAATTTTCGCAGTTCTGATGCTCGAAACGAATAACTAGAACGGCCCAGGGGAAAACTACACATACCGTTGTAATCGGGCGAGTTTCTACTTTCAGATGCAACAGAAATTTTGCGGATTGGTCAATCCGGTCGCGAGATATGGCAGTTTGGAGGTACGAAACGCTTGAGAAACTCAAAATTTTCGCAGTTCTGATGCTCGAAACGTATAACTAGTAAGGCCTAGGGGAAAACTACACCTACCGCTGTAATCGGGCGAGTTTCTACTTTCAGATGCAACAGAAATTTTGCGGATTGATCAGTCCGTTCGCGAGATATGGCAGTTTGGAGATAAGAAACGCTTTAGAAACTCAAAATTTTCGCAGTTCTGATGCTCGAAACTAATAACTAGAACGGCCCAGGCGAAAAGTGCGCATACCGTTGTAATCGGGCGTGTCTCTACTTTGAAATGCAACAGAAATTTTGCGGATTGGTCAATCCGTTCGCGAGATATGGCAGTTTGGAGGTAAGAAACGCTTGAGAAACTCAAAATTTTCGCAGTTCTGATGCTCGAAATGAATAACTGGATCGGCCTAGGGGAAAACTACACATACCGTTGTAATCGGGCGTATTTCTACTTTCAGATGCAACAGAAATTTTGCGGATTGAACAATCCGTTCGCGAAATATGGCAGTTTGGAGATAAGAGACGCTTGGGAAACTCAAAATTTTCGGAGTTCTGATGCTCGAAACGAATAAGTAGAACGGCCTAGGGGAAAAGAACGCATACCGATGTAATCGGGCGAGTTTCTACTTTCAGATGCAAGAGAAATTTTGCGGATTGGTCAATCCGTTCGCGAGATATGGCCGTTTGGATGTAAGAAACGCTTTAGAAACTCATTATTTTCGCAGTTCTGATGCTCGAAACGAATAACTAGTACGGCCTAGGGGAAAACTACACCTACCGCTGTAATCGGGCGAGTTTCTACTTTCAGATGCAACAGAAATTTTGCGGATTGATCAATCCGTTCGCGAGATATGGCAGTTTGGAGATAAGAAACGCTTGAGAAACTCAAAATTTTCGCAGTTCTGATGCTCGAAACGAATAAGTAGAACGGCCTAGGGGAAGAGTGCGCATACCGTTGTAATCGGGCGAGTTTCTACTTTCAGACGCAACAGAAATTTTGCGGACTGATCAATCCGTTCGCGAGATATGGCAGTTTGGAGATAAGAAACGCTTGAGAAGCTCAAAATTTTCGCAGTTCTGATGCTCGAAACGAATAACTGGAACGGCCTAGGGGAAAATTACACATACCGTTGTAATCGGGCGAGTTTCTACTTTCAGATGCAACAGAAATTTTGCGGATTGATCAATCCGTTCGCGAGATGTGGCAGTTTGGAGTTAAGAAACGCTTTAGAAACTCAAAATTTTCGCAGTTCTGATGCTCGAAACGAATAACTAGAACGGCCCAGGCGAAAAGTGCGCATACCGTTGTAATCGGGCGTGTCTCTACTTTCAAATGCAACAGAAATTTTGCGGATTGGTCAATCCGTTCGCGAGATATGGCAGTTTGGAGATAAGAAACGCTTTAGAAACTCAAAATTTTCGCAGTTCTGATGCTCGAAACGAACAACTAGAACGGCCCAGGGGAAAAGTGCGCATACCGTTGTAATCGGGCGAGTTTCTACTTTCAAATGCAACAGAAATTTTGCGGATTGGTCAATCCGTTCGCGAGATATGGCAGTTTGGAGGTAAGAAACGCTTGAGAAACTCAAAATTTTCGCAGTTCTGATGCTCGAAATGAATAACTGGATCGGCCTAGGGGAAAACTACACATACCGTTGTAATCGGGCGAGTTTCTGCTTTCAGATGCAACAGAAATTTTGCGGATTGAACAATCCGTTCGCGAGATATGGCAGTTTGGAGATAAGAAACGCTTGAGAAACTCAAAATTTTCGGAGTTCTGATGCTCGAAACGAATAAGTAGAACGGCCTAGGGGAAAAGAACGCATACCGATGTAATCGGGCGAGTTTCTACTTTCAGATGCAAGAGAAATTTTGCGGATTGGTCAATCCGTTCGCGAGATATGGCCGTTTGGATGTAAGAAACGCTTTAGAAACTCATTATTTTCGCAGTTCTGATGCTCGAAACGAATAACTAGTACGGCCTAGGGGAAAACTACACCTACCGCTGTAATCGGGCGAGTTTCTACTTTCAGATGCAACAGAAATTTTGCGGATTGATCAATCCGTTCGCGAGATATGGCAGTTTGGAGATAAGAAACGCTTGAGAAACTCAAAATTTTCGCAGTTCTGATGCTCGAAACGAATAAGTAGAACGGCCTAGGGGAAAATTACTCATACCGTTGTAATCGGGCGAGTTTCTACTTTCAGATGCAACAGAAATTTTGCGGATTGATCAATCCGTTCGCGAGATATGGCAGTTTGGAGATAAGAAACGCTTTAGAAACTCAAAATTTTCGCAGTTCTGATGCTCGAAACGAATAACTAGAACGGCCCAGGCGAAAAGTGCGCATACCGTTGTAATCGAGCGTGTCTCTACTTTCAAGTGCAACAGAAATTTTGCGGATTGGTCAATCCGTTCGCGAGATATGGCAGTTTGGAGGTAAGAAACGCTTGAGAAACTCAAAATTTTCGCAGTTCTGATGCTCGAAATGAATAACTGGATCGGCCTAGGGGAAAACTACACATACCGTGGTAATCGGGCGAGTTTCTGCTTTCAGATGCAACAGAAATTTTGCGGATTGAATAATCCGTTCGCGAGATATGGCAGTTTGGAGATAAGAAACGCTTGAGAAACTCAAAATTTTCGGAGTTCTGATGCTCGAAACGAATAAGTAGAACGGCCTAGGGGAAAAGAACGCATACCGATGTAATCGGGCGAGTTTCTACTTTCAGATGCAAGAGAAATTTTGCGGATTGGTCAATCCGTTCGCGAGATATGGCCGTTTGGATGTAAGAATCGCTTTAGAAACTCATTATTTTCGCAGTTCTGATGCTCGAAACGAATAACTAGTACGGCCTAGGGGAAAACTACACCTACCGCTGTAATCGGGCGAGTTTCTACTTTCAGATGCAACAGAAATTTTGCGGATTGATCAATCCGTTCGCGAGATATGGCAGTTTGGATATAAGAAACGCTTGAGAAACTCAAAATTTTCGCAGTTCTGATGCTCGAAACGAATAAGTAGAACGGCCTAGGGGAAAATTACACATACCGTTGTAATCGGGCGAGTTTCTACTTTCAGATGCAACAGAAATTTTGCGGATTGATCAATCCGTTCGCGCGATATGGCAGTTTGGAGATAAGAAACGCTTTAGAAACTCAAAATTTTCGCAGTTCTGATGCTCGAAACGAATAACTAGAACGGCCCAGGGGAAAAGTGCGCATACCGTTGTAATCGGGCGAGTTTCTACTTTCAAATGCAACAGAAATTTTGCGGATTGGTCAATCCGTTCGCGAGATATGGCAGTTTGGAGGTAAGAAACGCTTGAGAAACTCAAAATTTTCGCAGTTCTGATGCTCGAAATGAATAACTGGATCGGCCTAGGGGAAAACTACACATACCGTTGTAATCGGGCGAGTTTCTACTTTCAGATGCAACAGAAATTTTGCGGATTGAACAATCCGTTCGCGAGATATGGCAGTTTGGAGATAAGAAACGCTTGAGAAACTCAAAATTTTCGGAGTTCTGATGCTCGAAACGAATAAGTAGAACGGCCTAGGGGAAAAGAACGCATACCGATGTAATCGGGCGAGTTTCTACTTTCAGATGCAAGAGAAATTTTGCGGATTGGTCAATCCGTTCGCGAGATATGGCCGTTTGGATGTAAGAAACGCTTTAGAAACTCATTATTTTCGCAGTTCTGATGCTCGAAACGAATAACTAGTACTGCCTAGGGGAAAACTACCCCTACCGCTGTAATCGGGCGAGTTTCTACTTTCAGATGCAACAGAAATTTTGCGGATTGATCAATCCGTTCGCGAGATATGGCAGTTTGGAGATAAGAAACGCTTTAGAAACTCGAAATTTTCGCAGTTCTGATGCTCGAAACGAATAACTAGAACGGCCCAGGCGAAAAGTGCGCATACTGTTGTAATCGGGCGTGTCTCTACTTTCAAGTGCAACAGAAATTTTGCGGATTGGTCAATCCGTTCGCGAGATATGGCAGTTTGGAAGTAAGGAACGCTTGAGAAACTCAAAATTTTCGCAGTTCTGATGCTCGAAACGAATGAATAGAACGGCCTAGGGGAGAAGTACGCATACCGTTGTAATCGGGCGAGTTTCTACTTTCAGATGCAACAGAAATTTTGCGGATTGTTCAATCCGTTCGCGAGATATGGCAGTTTGGAAGTAAGAAACGCTTGAGAAACTCAAAATTTTCGCAGTTCTGATACTCGAAACGAATAACTGGAACGGCCTAGGGGAAAACTACACATACCGTTGCAATCGGGCCAGTTTCTACTTTCAGATGCAACAGAAATTTTGCGGATTGGTCAATCCGTTCGCGAGATATGGCAGTTTGGAAGTAAGAAACGCTTGAGAAACTCAAAATTTTCGCAGTTCTGATGCTCGAAACGAATAACTGGAACGGCCTAGGGGAAAACTACACATACCATTGTAATCGGGCGAGTTTCTACTTTCAGATGCAACAGAAATTTTGCGGATTGATCAATCCGTTCGCGAGATATGGCAGTTTGGAAGTAAGAAACGCTTGAGAAACTCAAAATTTTCGCAGTTCTGATGCTCGAAACGAATAACTGGAACGGCCTTGGGGAAAACTACACATACCGTTGTAATCGGGCGAGTTTCTACTTTCAGATGCAACAGAAATTTTGCGGATTGGCCAATCCGTTCGCGAGATGTGGCAGTTTGGAGGTAAGAAACGCTTGAGAAACTCAAAATTTTCGCAGTTCTGATGCTCGAAACGAATAACTAGAACGGCCTAGGGGAAAAGTACGCATACCGATGTAATCGGGCGAGTTTCTACTTTCAGATGCATCAGAAATTTTGCGGATTGGTCGATCCGTTCGCGAGATATGGCAGTTTGGAGATAAGAAACGCTTTAGAAACTCAAAATTTTCGCAGTTCTGATGCTCGAAACGAATAACTAGACCGGCCCAGGGGAAAAGTTCGCATACCGTTGTAATCGGGCGAGTCTCTACTTTCAAAGGCAACAGAAATTTTGCGGATTGGTCAATCCGTTCGCGAGATATGGCAGTTTGGAAGTAAGAAACGCTTGAGAAACTCAGAATTTTCGCAGTTCTGATGCTCGAAACGAATAACTAGAACGGCCTAGGGGAAAAGTACGCATACCGATGTAATCGGGCGAGTTTCTACTTTCAGGTGCAACAGAAATTTTGCGGATTGGTCGATCCGTTCGCGAGATATGGCAGTTTGGAGATAAGAAACGCTTTAGAAACTCAAAATTTTCGCAGTTCTGATGCTCGAAACGAATAACTAGAACGGCCCAGGGGAAAAGTGCGCATACCGTTGTAATCGGGCGAGTCTCTACTTTCAAAGGCAACAGAAATTTTGCGGATTGGTCAATCCGTTCGCGAGATATGGCAGTTTGGAAGTAAGAAACGCTTGAGAAACTCAGAATTTTCGCAGTTCTGATGCTCGAAACGAATAACTAGAACGGCCTAGGGGAAAAGTGCGCATACCGTTGTAATCGGGCGAGTTTCTACTTTCAGATGCAACAGAAATTTTGCGGATTGGCCAATCCGTTCGCGAGATGTGGCAGTTTGGAGGTAAGAAACGCTTGAGAAACTCAAAATTTTCGCAGTTCTGATGCTCGAAACGAATAACTGGAACGGCCTAGGGGAAAACTACACATACCATTGTAATCGGGCGAGTTTCTACTTTCAGATGCAACAGAAATTTTGCGGATTGGTCAATCCGTTCGCCAGATATGGCAGTTTGGAAGTAAGAAACGCTTGAGTAACTCAAAAGTTTCGCAGTTCTGATGCTCGAAACGAATAACTAGACCGGCCCAGGGGAAAAGTTCGCATAACGTTTGAATCGGGCGAGTTTCTACTTTCAGATGCAACAGAAATTTTGCTGATTGGTCAATCCGTTCGCGAGATGTGGCAGTTTGGAGGTAAGAAACGCTTGAGAAACTCAAAATTTTCGCAGTTCTGATGCTCGAAACGAATAACTAGAACGGCCTAGGGGAAAAGTACGCATACCGATGTAATCGGGCGAGTTTCTACTTTCAGGTGCAACAGAAATTTTGCGGATTGGTCGATCCGTTCGCGAGATATGGCAGTTTGGAGATAAGAAACGCTTTAGAAACTCAAAATTTTCGCAGTTCTGATGCTCGAAACGAATAACTAGAACGGCCCAGGGGAAAAGTGCGCATACCGTTGTAATCGGGCGAGTCTCTACTTTCAAAGGCAACAGAAATTTTGCGGATTGGTCAATCCGTTCGCGAGATATGGCAGTTTGGAGGTAAGAAACGCTTGAGAAACTCAAAATTTTCGCAGTTCTGATGCTCGAAACGAATAACTAGAACGGCCTAGGGGAAAAGTACGCATACCGATGTAATCGGGCGAGTTTCTACTTTCAGGTGCAACAGAAATTTTGCGGATTGGTCGATCCGTTCGCGAGATATGGCAGTTTGGAGATAAGAAACGCTTTAGAAACTCAAAATTTTCGCAGTTCTGATGCTCGAAACGAATAACTAGAACGGCCCAGGGGAAAAGTGCGCATACCGTTGTAATCGGGCGAGTCTCTACTTTCAAAGGCAACAGAAATTTTGCGGATTGGTCAATCCGTTCGCGAGATATGGCAGTTTGGAAGTAAGAAACGCTTGAGAAACTCAAAATTTTCGCAGTTCTGATGCTCGAAACGAATGACTAGAACGGCCTAGGGGAGAAGTGCGCATACCGTTGTAATCGGGCGAGTCTCTACTTTCAAAGGCAACAGAAATTTTGCGGATTGGTCAATCCGTTCGCGAGATATGGCAGTTTGGAAGTAAGAAACGCTTGAGAAACTCAGAATTTTCGCAGTTCTGATGCTCGAAACGAATAACTAGAACGGCCTAGGGGAAAAGTGCGCATACCGTTGTAATCGGGCGAGTTTCTACTTTCAGATGCAACAGAAATTTTGCGGATTGATCAATCCGTTCGCGAGATATGGCAGTTTGGAGATAAGAAACTCTTGAGAAACTCAAAATTTTCGCAGTTCTGATGCTCGAAACGAATGACTAGAACGGCCTAGGGGAGAAGTACGCATACCGTTGTAATCGGGCGAGTTTCTACTTTCAGATGCAACAGAAATTTTGCGGATTGGTCAATCCGTTCGCGAGATATGGCCGTTTGGATGTAAGAAACGCTTTAGAAACTCAAAATTTTCGCAGTTCTGATGCTCGAAACGAATAACTAGAACGGCCCAGGGGAGAAGTGCGCATACCGTTGTAATCGGGCGAGTTTCTACTTTCAAATGCAACAGAAATTTTGCGGATTGGTCAATCCGTTCGCGAGATATGGCAGTTTGGAGGTAAGAAACGCTTGAGAATTCAAAATTTTCGCAATTCTGATGCTCGAAACGAATAACTAGAACGGCCCAGGGGAAAAGTGCGCATACCGTTGTAACCGGGCGAGTTTCTACTTTCAAATGCAACAGAAATTTTGCGGATTGGTCAATCTGTTCGCGAGATATGGCAGTTTGGAGGTAAGAAACGCTTGTGAAACTCAAAATTTTCGCAGTTCTGATGCTCGAAACGAATAACTGGAACGGCCTAGGGGAAAACTACACATACCGTTGTAATCGGGCGTATTTCTACTTTCAGATGCAACAGAAATTTTGCGGATTTGTCAATACGTTCGCGAGATGTGGCAGTTTGGAGGTAAGAAACGCTTGAGAAACTCAAAATTTTCGCAGTTCTAATGCTCGAAACGAATAACTAGAACGGCCCAGGCGAAAAGTGCGCATACCGTTGTAATCGAGCGTGTCTCTACTTTCAAGTGCAACAGAAATTTTGCGGATTGGTCAATCCGTTCGCGAGATATGGCAGTTTGGAGGTAAGAAACGCTTGAGAAACTCAAAATTTTCGCAGTTCTGATGCTCGAAATGAATAACTGGATCGGCCTAGGGGAAAACTACACATACCGTTGTAATCGGGCGAGTTTCTACTTTCAGATGCAACAGAAATTTTGCGGATTGAACAATCCGTTCGCGAGATATGGCAGTTTGGAGATAAGAAACGCTTGAGAAACTCAAAATTTTCGGAGTTCTGATGCTCGAAACGAATAAGTAGAACGGCCTAGGGGAAAAGAACGCATACCGATGTAATCGGGCGAGTTTCTACTTTCAGATGCAAGAGAAATTTTGCGGATTGGTCAATCCGTTCGCGAGATATGGCCGTTTGGATGTAAGAATCGCTTTAGAAACTCATTATTTTCGCAGTTCTGATGCTCGAAACGAATAACTAGTACGGCCTAGGGGAAAACTACACCTACCGCTGTAATCGGGCGAGTTTCTACTTTCAGATGCAACAGAAATTTTGCGGATTGATCAATCCGTTCGCGAGATATGGCAGTTTGGATATAAGAAACGCTTGAGAAACTCAAAATTTTCGCAGTTCTGATGCTCGAAACGAATAAGTAGAACGGCCTAGGGGAAAATTACACATACCGTTGTAATCGGGCGAGTTTCTACTTTCAGATGCAACAGAAATTTTGCGGATTGATCAATCCGTTCGCGCGATATGGCAGTTTGGAGATAAGAAACGCTTTAGAAACTCAAAATTTTCGCAGTTCTGATGCTCGAAACGAATAACTAGAACGGCCCAGGGGAAAAGTGCGCATACCGTTGTAATCGGGCGAGTTTCTACTTTCAAATGCAACGGAAATTTTGCGGATTGGTCAATCCGTTCGCGAGATATGGCAGTTTGGAGGTAAGAAACGCTTGAGAAACTCAAAATTTTCGCAGTTCTGATGCTCGAAATGAATAACTGGATCGGCCTAGGGGAAAACTACACATACCGTTGTAATCGGGCGAGTTTCTACTTTCAGATGCAACAGAAATTTTGCGGATTGAACAATCCGTTCGCGAGATATGGCAGTTTGGAGATAAGAAACGCTTGAGAAACTCAAAATTTTCGGAGTTCTGATGCTCGAAACGAATAAGTAGAACGGCCTAGGGGAAAAGAACGCATACCGATGTAATCGGGCGAGTTTCTACTTTCAGATGCAAGAGAAATTTTGCGGATTGGTCAATCCGTTCGCGAGATATGGCCGTTTGGATGTAAGAAACGCTTTAGAAACTCATTATTTTCGCAGTTCTGATGCTCGAAACGAATAACTAGTACGGCCTAGGGGAAAACTACACCTACCGCTGTAATCGGGCGAGTTTCTACTTTCAGATGCAACAGAAATTTTGCGGATTGATCAATCCGTTCGCGAGATATAGCAGTTTGGAGATAAGAAACCCTCGAGAAACTCAAAATTTTCGCAGTTCTGATGCTCGAAACGAATGACTAGAACGGCCTAGGGGAAAAGTGCGCATACCGTTGTAATCGGGCGAGTTTCTACTTTCAGATGCAACAGAAATTTTGCGGATTGGTCAATCCGTTCGCGAGATATGGCAGTTTGGAAGTAAGAAACGCTTGAGAAACTCAAAATTTTCGCAGTTCTGATGCTCGAAACGAATAACTGAAACGGCCTAGGGGAAAACTACACATACCATTGTAATCGGGCGAGTTTCTACTTTCAGATGCAACAGAAATTTTGCGGATTGATCAATCCGTTCGCGAGATATGGCAGTTTGGAGATAAGAAACCCTCGAGAAACTCAAAATTTTCGCAGTTCTGATGCTCGAATCGAATGACTAGAACGGCCTAGGGGAGAAGTACGCATACCGTTGTAATCGGGCGAGTTTCTACTTTCAGATGCAACAGAAATTTTGCGGATTGTTCAATCCGTTCGCGAGATATGGCAGTTTGGAAGTTAGAAACGCTTGAGAAACTCAAAATTTTCGCAGTTCTGATGCTCGAAACGAATAACTGGAACGGCCTAGGGGAAAACTACACATACCGTTGTAATCGGGCGAGTTTCTACTTTCAGATGCAACAGAAATTTTGCGGATTGGTCAATCCGTTCGCGAGATGTGGCAGTTTGGAGGTAAGAAACGCTTGAGAAACTCAAAATTTTCGCAGTTCTGATGCTCGAAACGAATAACTAGAACGGCCTAGGGGAAAAGTACGCATACCGATGTAATCGGGCGAGTTTCTACTTTCAGTTGCATCAGAAATTTTGCGGATTGGTCGATCCGTTCGCGAGATATGGCAGTTTGGAGATAAGAAACGCTTTAGAAACTCAAAATTTTCGCAGTTCTGATGCTCGAAACGAATAACTAGACCGGCCCAGGGGAAAAGTTCGCATACCGTTGCAATCGGGCGAGTCTCTACTTTCAAATGCAACAGAAATTTTGCGGATTGAACAATCCGTTCGCGAGATATGGCAGTTTGGAGATAAGAAGCGCTTGAGAAACTCAAAATTTTCGGAGTTCTGATGCTCGAAACGAATAAGTAGAACGGCCTAGGGGAAAAGAACGCATACCGATGTAATCGGGCGAGTTTCTACTTTCAGATGCAAGAGAAATTTTGCGGATTGGTCAATCCGTTCGCGAGATATGGCCGTTTGGATGTAAGAAACGCTTTAGAAACTCATTATTTTCGCAGTTCTGATGCTCGAAACGAATAACTAGTACTGCCTAGGGGAAAACTACCCCTACCGCTGTAATCGGGCGAGTTTCTACTTTCAGATGCAACAGAAATTTTGCGGATTGATCATTCCGTTCGCGAGATATGGCAGTTTGGAGATAAGAAACGCTTTAGAAACTCAAAATTTTCGCAGTTCTGATGCTCGAAACGAATAACTAGAACGGCCCAGGCGAAAAGTGCGCATACCGTTGTAATCGGGCGTGTCTCTACTTTCAAGTGCAACAGAAATTTTGCGGATTGGTCAATCCGTTCGCGAGATATGGCAGTTTGGAAGTAAGAAACGCTTGAGAAACTCAAAATTTTCGCAGTTCTGATGCTCGAAACGAATGAATAGAACGGCCTAGGGGAGAAGTACGCATACCGTTGTAATCGGGCGAGTTTCTACTTTCAGATGCAACAGAAATTTTGCGGATTGTTCAATCCGTTCGCGAGATATGGCAGTTTGGAAGTAAGAAACGCTTGAGAAACTCAAAATTTTCGCAGTTCTGATGCTCGAAACGAATAACTGGAACGGCCTAGGGGAAAACTACACATACCGTTGCAATCGGGCGAGTTTCTACTTTCAGATGCAACAGAAATTTTGCGGATTGGTCAATCCGTTCGCGAGATATGGCAGTTTGGAAGTAAGAAACGCTTGAGAAACTCAAAATTTTCGCAGTTCTGATGCTCGAAACGAATAACTGGAACGGCCTAGGGGAAAACTACACATACCATTGTAATCGGGCGAGTTTCTAGTTTCAGATGCAACAGAAATTTTGCGGACTGATCAATCCGTTCGCGAGATATGGCAGTTTGGAGATAAGAAACCCTCGAGAAACTCAAAATTTTCGCAGTTCTGATGCTCGAAACGAATGACTAGAACGGCCTAGGGGAGAAGTACGCATACCGTTGTAATCGGGCGAGTTTCTACTTTCAGATGCAACAGAAATTTTGCGGATTGTTCAATCCGTTCGCGAGATATGGCAGTTTGGAAGTAAGAAACGCTTGAGAAACTCAAAATTTTCGCAGTTCTGATGCTCGAAACGAATAACTGGAACGGCCTTGGGGAAAACTACACATACCGTTGTAATCGGGCGAGTTTCTACTTTCAGATGCAACAGAAATTTTGCGGATTGGTCAATCCGTTCGCGAGATGTGGCAGTTTGGAGGTAAGAAACGCTTGAGAAACTCAAAATTTTCGCAGTTCTGATGCTCGAAACGAATAACTAGAACGGCCTAGGGGAAAAGTACGCATACCGATGTAATCGGGCGAGTTTCTACTTTCAGATGCATCAGAAATTTTGCGGATTGGTCGATCCGTTCGCGAGATATGGCAGTTTGGAAGTAAGAAACGCTTGAGTAACTCAAAAGTTTCGCAGTTCTGATGCTCGAAACGAATAACTAGACCGGCCCAGGGGGAAAAGTTCGCATACCGTTTGAATCGGGCGAGTTTCTACTTTCAGATGCAACAGAAATTTTGCTGATTGGTCAATCCGTTCGCGAGATGTGGCAGTTTGGAGGTAAGAAACGCTTGAGAAACTCAAAATTTTCGCAGTTCTGATGCTCGAATCGAATAACTAGAACGGCCTTGGGGAAAAGTAGGAAAAGTACGCATACCGATGTAATCGGGCGAGTTTCTACTTTCAGGTGCAACAGAAATTTTGCGGATTGGTCGATCCGTTCGCGAGATATGGCAGTTTGGAGATAAGAAACGCTTTAGAAACTCAAAATTTTCGCAGTTCTGATGCTCGAAACGAATAACTAGAACGGCCCAGGGGAAAAGTGCGCATACCGTTGTAATCGGGCGAGTCTCTACTTTCAAAGGCAACAGAAATTTTGCGGATTGGTCAATCCGTTCGCGAGATATGGCAGTTTGGAAGTAAGAAACGCTTGAGAAACTCAGAATTTTCGCAGTTCTGATGCTCGAAACGAATAACTAGAACGGCCTAGGGGAAAAGTGCGCATACCGTTGTAATCGGGCGAGTTTCTACTTTCAGATGCAACAGAAATTTTGCGGATTGATCAATCCGTTCGCGAGATATGGCAGTTTGGAGATAAGAAACTCTTGAGAAACTCAAAATTTTCGCAGTTCTGATGCTCGAAACGAATGACTAGAACGGCCTAGGGGAGAAGTACGCATACCGTTGTAATCGGGCGAGTTTCTACTTTCAGATGCAACAGAAATTTTGCGGATTGGTCAATCCGTTCGCGAGATATGGCCGTTTGGATGTAAGAAACGCTTTAGAAACTCAAAATTTTCGCAGTTCTGATGCTCGAAACGAATAACTAGAACGGCCCAGGGGAGAAGTGCGCATACCGTTGTAATCGGGCGAGTTTCTACTTTCAAATGCAACAGAAATTTTGCGGATTGGTCAATCCGTTCGCGAGATATGGCAGTTTGGAGGTAAGAAACGCTTGAGAATTCAAAATTTTCGCAATTCTGATGCTCGAAACGAATAACTAGAACGGCCCAGGGGAAAAGTGCGCATACCGTTGTAACCGGGCGAGTTTCTACTTTCAAATGCAACAGAAATTTTGCGGATTGGTCAATCTGTTCGCGAGATATGGCAGTTTGGAGGTAAGAAACGCTTGAGAAACTCAAAATTTTCGCAGTTCTGATGCTCGAAACGAATAACTGGAACGGCCTAGGGGAAAACTACACATACCGTTGTAATCGGGCGTATTTCTACTTTCAGATGCAACAGAAATTTTGCGGATTTGTCAATACGTTCGCGAGATGTGGCAGTTTGGAGGTAAGAAACGCTTGAGAAACTCAAAATTTTCGCAGTTCTGATGCTCGAAACGAATAACTAGAACGGCCTAGGGGAAAACTACACATACCGTTGTAATCGGGCGAGTTTCTACTTTCAGATGCAACAGAAATTTTGCGGATTGGTCAATCCGTTCGCGAGATATGGCAGTTTGGAGGTAAGAAACGCTTGAGAAACTCAAAATTTTCGCAGTTCTGATGCTCGAAACGAATAAGTAGAACGGCCTAGGGGAAGAGTGCGCACACCGTTGTAATCGGGCGAGTTTCTACTTTCAGACGCAACAGAAATTTTGCGGATTGATCAATCCGTTCGCGAGATATTGCAGTTTGGAGATAAGAAACGCTTGAGAAGCTCAAAATTTTCGCAGTTCTGATGCTCGAAACGAATAACTAGAACGGCCCAGGGGAAAAGTGCGCACACCGTTGTAATCGGGCGAGTTTCTACTTTCAAATGCAACAGAAATTTTGCGGATTGGTCAATCCGTTCGCGAGATATGGCAGTTTGGAGGTAAGAAACGCTTGAGAAACTCAAAATTTTCGCAGTTCTGATGCTCGAAACGAATAACTGGAACGGCCTAGGGGAAAACTACACATACCGTTGTAATCGGGCGTATTTCTACTTTCAGATGCAACAGAAATTTTGCGGATTGGTCAATCAGTTCGCGAGATGTGACAGTTTGGAGGTAAGAAACGCTTGAGAAACTCAAAATTTTCGCAGTTCTGATGCTCGAAACGAATAACTAGAACGGCCTAGGGGAAAAGAACGCATACCGATGTAATCGGGCGAGTTTCTACTTTCAGATGCAAGAGAAATTTTGCGGATTGGTCAATCCGTTCGCGAGATATGGCCGTTTGGATGTAAGAAACGCTTGAGAAACTCAAAATTTTCGCAGTTCTGATGCTCGAAACGAATAACTGGAACAGCCTAGGGGAAAACTACACATACCGTTGTAATCGGGCGTATTTCTACTTTCAGATGCAACAGAAATTTTGCGGATTTGTCAATACGTTCGCGAGATGTGGCAGTTTGGAGGTAAGAAACGCTTGAGAAACTCAAAATTTTCGCAGTTCTGATGCTCGAAACGAATAACTAGAACGGCCTAGGGGAAAACTACACATACCGTTGTAATCGGGCGAGTTTCTACTTTCAGATGCAACAGAAATTTTGCGGATTGGTCAATCCGTTCGCGAGATATGGCAGTTTGGAGGTAAGAAACGCTTGAGAAACTCAAAATTTTCGCAGTTCTGATGCTCGAAACGAATAAGTAGAACGGCCTAGGGGAAGAGTGCGCACACCGTTGTAATCGGGCGAGTTTCTACTTTCAGACGCAACAAAAATTTTGCGGATTGATCAATCCGTTCGCGAGATATGGCAGTTTGGAGATAAGAAACGCTTGAGAAGCTCAAAATTTTCGCTGTTCTGATGCTGGAAACGAATAACTGGAACGGCCTAGGGGATAACTACACATACCGTTGTAGTCGGGCGAGTTTCTACTTTCAGATGCAACAGAAATTTTGCGGATTGATCAATCCGCTCGCGAGATATGGCCGTTTGGATGTAAGAAACGTTTTAGAAACTCAAAATTTTCGCAGTTCTGATGCTCGAAACGAATAACTAGAACGGCCCAGGGGAAAAGTGCGCACACCGTTGTAATCGGGCGAGTTTCTACTTTCAAATGCAACAGAAATTTTGCGGATTGGTCAATCCGTTCGCGAGATATGGCAGTTTGGAGGTAAGCAACGCTTGAGAAACTCAAAATTTTCGCAGTTCTGATGCTCGAAACGAATAACTGGAACGGCCTAGGGGAAAACTACACATACCGTTGTAATCGGGCGTATTTCTACTTTCAGATGCAACAGAAATTTTGCGGATTGGTCAATCAGTTCGCGAGATGTGACAGTTTGAAGGTAAGAAACGCTTGAGAAACTCAAAATTTTCGCAGTTCTGATGCTCGAAACGAATAACTAGAACGGCCTAGGGGAACACTACACCTACCGTTGTAATCGGGCGAGTTTCTACTTTCAGATGCAACAGAAATTTTGCGGATTGGTCAATCCGTTCGCGAGATATGGCAGTTTGGAAGTAAGAAACGCTTGAGAAACTCAAAATTTTCGCAGTTCTGATGCTCGAAATGAATAACTGGATCGGCCTAGGGGAAAACTACACATACCGTTGTAATCGGGCGAGTTTCTACTTTCAGATGCAACAGAAATTTTGCGGATTGATCAATCCGTTCGCGAGATATGGCAGTTTGGAGACAAGAAACGCTTGAGAAACTCAAAATTTTCGGAGTTCTGATGCTCGAAACGAATAAGTAGAACGGCCTAGGGGAAAAGAACGCATACCGATGTAATCGGGCGAGTTTTGACTTTCAGATGCAAGAGAAATTTTGCGGATTGGTCAATCCGTTCGCGAGATATGGCCGTTTGGATGTAAGAAACGCTTCAGAAACTCAAAATTTTCGCAGTTCTGATGCTCGAAACGAATAACTAGAACGGCCCAGGGGAAAACTACACATACCGTTGTAATCGGGCGAGCTTCTACTTTCAGATGCAACAGAAATTTTGCGGATTGGTCAATCCGGTCGCGAGATATGGCAGTTTGGAGGTACGAAACGCATGAGAAACTCAAAATTTTCGCAGTTCTGATGCCCGAAACGTATAACTAGTACGGCCTAGGGGAAAACTACACCTACCGCTGTAATCGGGCGAGTTTCTACTTTCAGATGCAACAGAAATTTTGCGGATTGATCAATCCGTTCGCGAAATATGGCAGTTTGGAGATGAGAAACGCTTGAGAAACTCAAAATTTTCGCAGTTCTGATGCTCGAAACGAATAACTAGAACGGCCTAGGGGAAAAGAACGCATACCGATGTAATCGGGCGAGTTTCTACTTTCAGATGCAAGAGAAATTTTGCGGATTGGTCAATCCGTTCGCGAGATATGGCCGTTTGGATGTAAGAAACGCTTGAGAAACTCAAAATTTTCGCAGTTCTGATGCTCGAAACGAATAACTGGAACGGCCTAGGGGAAAACTACACATACCGTTGTAATCGGGCGTATTTCTACTTTCAGATGCAACAGAAATTTTGCGGATTGGTCAATACGTTCGCGAGATGTGGCAGTTTGGAGGTAAGAAACGCTTGAGAAACTCAAAATTTTCGCAGTTCTGATGCTCGAAACGAATAACTAGAACGGCCCAGGGGAAAAGTGCGCACACCGTTGTAATCGGGCGAGTTTCTACTTTCAAATGCAACAGAAATTTTGCGGATTGGTCAATCCGTTCGCGAGATATGGCAGTTTGGAGGTAAGAAACGCTTGAGAAACTCAAAATTTTCGCAGTTCTGATGCTCGAAACGAATAACTGGAACGGCCTAGGGGAAAAGAACGCATACCGATGTAATCGGGCGAGTTTTGACTTTCAGATGCAAGAGAAATTTTGCGGATTGGTCAATCCGTTCGCGAGATATGGCGGTTTGGAGGTAAGAAACGCTTGAGAAACTCAAAATTTTCGCAGTTCTGATGCTCGAAACGAATAACTGGAACGGCCTAGGGGAAAACTACACATACCGTTGTAATCGGGCGTATTTCTACTTTCAGATGCAACAGAAATTTTGCGGATTGGTCAATCAGTTCGCGAGATGTGGCAGTTTGGAGGTAAGAAACGCTTGAGAAACTCAAAATTTTCGCAGTTCTGATGCTCGAAACGAATAACTAGAACGGCCTAGGGGAACACTACACCTACCGTTGTAATCGGGCGAGTTTCTACTTTCAGATGCAACAGAAATTTTGCGGATTGGTCAATCCGTTCGCGAGATATGGCAGTTTGGAAGTAAGAAACGCTTGAGAAACTCAAAATTTTCGCAGTTCTGATGCTCGAAATGAATAACTGGATCGGCCTAGGGGAAAACTACACATACCGTTGTAATCGGGCGAGTTTCTACTTTCAGATGCAACAGAAATTTTGCGGATTGATCAATCCGTTCGCGAGATATGGCAGTTTGGAGACAAGAAACGCTTGAGAAACTCAAAATTTTCGGAGTTCTGATGCTCGAAACGAATAAGTAGAACGGCCTAGGGGAAAAGAACGCATACCGATGTAATCGGGCGAGTTTTGACTTTCAGATGCAAGAGAAATTTTGCGGATTGGTCAATCCGTTCGCGAGATATGGCCGTTTGGATGTAAGAAACGCTTCAGAAACTCAAAATTTTCGCAGTTCTGATGCTCGAAACGAATAACTAGAACGGCCCAGGGGAAAACTACACATACCGTTGTAATCGGGCGAGTTTCTACTTTCAGATGCAACAGAAATTTTGCGGATTGGTCAATCCGGTCGCGAGATATGGCAGTTTGGAGGTACGAAACGCATGAGAAACTCAAAATTTTCGCAGTTCTGATGCTCGAAACGTATAACTAGTACGGCCTAGGGGAAAACTACACCTACCGCTGTAATCGGGCGAGTTTCTACTTTCAGATGCAACAGAAATTTTGCGGATTGATCAATCCGTTCGCGAAATATGGCAGTTTGGAGATGAGAAACGCTTGAGGAACTCAAAATTTTCGCAGTTCTGATGCTTGAAACGAATAACTAGAACGGCCCAGGCGAAAAGTGCGCATACCGTTGTAATCGGGCGTGTCTCTACTTTCAAATGCAACATAAATTTTGCGGATTGGTCAATCCGTTCGCGAGATATGGCAGTTTGGAAGTAAGAAACGCTTGAGAAACTCAAAATTTTCGCTCTTCTGATGCTCGAAACGAATAACTAGAACGGCCTAGGGGAAAAGTGCGCATACCGGTGTAATCGGGCGAGTTTCTACTTTCAGATGCAACAGAAATTTTGCGGATTGATAAATCCGTTCGCGAGATATGGCTGTTTGGAAATAAGAAACGCTTGAGAAACTCAAAATTTTCGCAGTTCTGATGCTCGAAACGAATAACTAGAACGGCCTAGGGGAAAAGAACGCATACCGATGTAATCGGGCGAGTTTCTACTTTCAGATGCAAGATAAATTTTGCGGATTGGTCAATCCGTTCGCGAGATATGACCGTTTGGATGTAAGAAACGCTTGAGAAACTCAAAATTTTCGCAGTTCTGATGCTCGAAACGAATAACTGGAACGGCCTAGGGGAAAACTACACATACCGTTGTAATCGGGCGTATTTCTACTTTCAGATGCAACAGAAATTTTGCGGATTGGTCAATACGTTCGCGAGATGTGGCAGTTTGGAGTTAAGAAACGCTTGAGAAACTCAAAATTTTCGCAGTTCTGATGCTCGAAACGAATAAGTAGAACGGCCTAGGGGAAGAGTGCGCACACCGTTGTAATCGGGCGAGTTTCTACTTTCAGATGCAACAGAAATTTTGCGGATTGGTCAATCCGTTCGCGAGATATGGCAGTTTGGAGGTAAGAAACGCTTGAGAAACTCAAAATTTTCGCAGTTCTGATGCTCGAAACGAATAACCAAAACGGCCCAGGGGAAAAGTGCGCACACCGTTGTAATCGGGCGAGTTTCTACTTTCAAATGCAACAGAAATTTTGCGGATTGGTCAATCCGTTCGCGAGATATGGCAGTTTGGAGGTAAGAAACGCTTGAGAAACTCAAAATTTTCGCAGTTCTGATGCTCGAAACGAATAACTGGAACGGCCTAGGGGAAAAGAACGCATACCGATGTAATCGGGCGAGTTTTGACTTTCAGATGCAAGAGAAATTTTGCGGATTGGTCAATCCGTTCGCGAGATATGGCGGTTTGGAGATGAGAAACGCTTGAGAAACTCAAAATTTTCGCAGTTCTGATGCTCGAAACGAATAACTAGAACGGCCCAGGCGAAAAGTGCGCATACCGTTGTAATCGGGCGTGTCTCTACTTTCAAATGCAACATAAATTTTGCGGATTGGTCAATCCGTTCGCGAGATATGGCAGTTTGGACGTAAGAAACGCTTGAGAAACTCAAAATTTTCGCAGTTCTGATGCTCGAAACGAATAACTGGAACGGCCTAGGGGAAAAGAACGCATACCGATGTAATCGGGCGAGTTTTGACTTTCAGATGCAAGAGAAATTTTGCGGATTGGTCAATCCGTTCGCGAGATATGGCGGTTTGGAGGTAAGAAACGCTTGAGAAACTCAAAATTTTCGCAGTTCTGATGCTCGAAACGAATAACTAGAACGGCCTAGGGGAAAAGAACGCATACCGATGTAATCGGGCGAGTTTCTACTTTCAGATGCAAGAGAAATTTTGCGGATTGGTCAATCCGTTCGCGAGATATGGCCGTTTGGATGTAAGAAACGCTTGAGAAACTCAAAATTTTCGCAGTTCTGATGCTCGAAACGAATAACTGGAACGGCCAAGGGGAAAACTACACATACCGTTGTAATCGGGAGTATTTCTACTTTCAGATGCAACAGAAATTTTGCGGATTGGTCAATACGTTCGCGAGATGTGGCAGTTTGGAGGTAAGAAACGCTTGAGAAACTCAAAATTTTCGCAGTTCTGATGCTCGAAACGAATAACTAGAACGGCCTAGGGGAAAACTACACATACCGTTGTAATCGGGCGAGTTTCTACTTTCAGATGCAACAGAAATTTTGCGGATTGGTCAATCCGTTCGCGAGATATGGCAGTTTGGAGGTAAGAAACGCTTGAGAAACTCAAAATTTTCGCAGTTCTGATGCTCGAAACGAATAACTAGAACGGCCCAGGGGAAAAGTGCGCACACCGTTGTAATCGGGCGAGTTTCTACTTTCAAATGCAACAGAAATTTTGCGGATTGGTCAATCCGTTCGCGAGATATGGCAGTTTGGAGGTAAGAAACGCTTGAGAAACTCAAAATTTTCGCAGTTCTGATGCTCGAAACGAATAACTGGAACGGCCTAGGGGAAAACTACACATACCGTTGTAATCGGGCGAGTTTCTACTTTCAGATGCAACAGAAATTTTGCGGATTGATCAATCCGTTCGCGAAATATGGCAGTTTGGAGATGAGAAACGCTTGAGAAACTCAAAATTTTCGCAGTTCTGATGCTCGAAACGAATAACTAGAACGGCCCAGGCGAAAAGTGCGCATACCGTTGTAATCGGGCGTGTCTCTACTTTCAAATGCAACATAAATTTTGCGGATTGGTCAATCCGTTCGCGAGATATGGCAGTTTGGAAGTAAGAAACGCTTGAGAAACTCAAAATTTTCGCTCTTCTGATGCTCGAAACGAATAACTAGAACGGCCTAGGGGAAAAGTGCGCATACCGGTGTAATCGGGCGAGTTTCTACTTTCAGATGCAACAGAAATTTTGCGGATTGATAAATCCGTTCGCGAGATATGGCTGTTTGGAAATAAGAAACGCTTGAGAAACTCAAAATTTTCGCAGTTCTGATGCTCGAAACGAATAACTAGAACGGCCTAGGGGAAAAGAACGCATACCGATGTAATCGGGCGAGTTTCTACTTTCAGATGCAAGAGAAATTTTGCGGATTGGTCAATCCGTTCGCGACATATGGCCGTTTGGATGTAAGAAACGCTTGAGAAACTCAAAATTTTCGCAGTTCTGATGCTCGAAACGAATAACTGGAACGGCCTAGGGGAAAACTACACATACCGTTGTAATCGGGCGTATTTCTACTTTCAGATGCAACAGAAATTTTGCGGATTGGTCAATACGTTCGCGAGATGTGGCAGTTTGGAGGTAAGAAACGCTTGAGAAACTCAAAATTTTCGCAGTTCTGATGCTCGAAACGAATAACTAGAACGGCCCAGGGGAAAAGTGCGCACACCGTTGTAATCGGGCGAGTTTCTACTTTCAAATGCAACAGAAATTTTGCGGATTGGTCAATCCGTTCGCGAGATATGGCAGTTTGGACGTAAGAAACGCTTGAGAAACTCAAAATTTTCGCAGTTCTGATGCTCGAAACGAATAACTGGAACGGCCTAGGGGAAAAGAACGCATACCGATGTAATCGGGCGAGTTTTGACTTTCAGATGCAAGAGAAATTTTGCGGATTGGTCAATCCGTTCGCGAGATATGGCGGTTTGGAGGTAAGAAACGCTTGAGAAACTCAAAATTTTCGCAGTTCTGATGCTCGAAACGAATAACTGGAACGGCCTAGGGGAAAACTACACATACCGTTGTAATCGGGCGTATTTCTACTTTCAGATGCAACAGAAATTTTGCGGATTGGTCAATCAGTTCGCGAGATGTGGCAGTTTGGAGGTAAGAAACGCTTGAGAAACTCAAAATTTTCGCAGTTCTGATGCTCGAAACGAATAACTAGAACGGCCTAGGGGAACACTACACCTACCGTTGTAATCGGGCGAGTTTCTACTTTCAGATGCGACAGAAATTTTGCGGATTGGTCAATCCGTTCGCGAGATATGGCAGTTTGGAAGTAAGAGACGCTTGAGAAACTCAAAATTTTCGCAGTTCTGATGCTCGAAATGAATAACTGGATCGGCCTAGGGGAAAACTACACATACCGTTGTAATCGGGCGAGTTTCTACTTTCAGATGCAACAGAAATTTTGCGGATTGATCAATCCGTTCGCGAGATATGGCAGTTTGGAGACAAGAAACGCTTGAGAAACTCAAAATTTTCGGAGTTCTGATGCTCGAAACGAATAAGTAGAACGGCCTAGGGGAAAAGAACGCATACCGATGTAATCGGGCGAGTTTTGACTTTCAGATGCAAGAGAAATTTTGCGGATTGGTCAATCCGTTCGCGAGATATGGCCGTTTGGATGTAAGAAACGCTTCAGAAACTCAAAATTTTCGCAGTTCTGATGCTCGAAACGAATAACTAGAACGGCCCAGGGGAAAACTACACATACCGTTGTAATCGGGCGAGTTTCTACTTTCAGATGCAACAGAAATTTTGCGGATTGGTCAATCCGGTCGCGAGATATGGCAGTTTGGAGGTACGAAACGCATGAGAAACTCAAAATTTTCGCAGTTCTGATGCTCGAAACGTATAACTAGTACGGCCTAGGGGAAAACTACACCTACCGCTGTAATCGGGCGAGTTTCTACTTTCAGATGCAACAGAAATTTTGCGGATTGATCAATCCGTTCGCGAAATATGGCAGTTTGGAGATGAGAAACGCTTGAGAAACTCAAAATTTTCGCAGTTCTGATGCTCGAAACGAATAACTAGAACGGCCCAGGCGAAAAGTGCGCATACCGTTGTAATCGGGCGTGTCTCTACTTTCAAATGCAACATAAATTTTGCGGATTGGTCAATCCGTTCGCGAGATATGGCAGTTTGAAAGTAAGAAACGCTTGAGAAACTCAAAATTTTCGCTCTTCTGATGCTCGAAACGAATAACTAGAACGGCCTAGGGGAAAAGTGCGCATACCGGTGTAATCGGGCGAGTTTCTACTTTCAGATGCAACAGAAATTTTGCGGATTGATAAATCCGTTCGCGAGATATGGCTGTTTGGAAATAAGAAACGCTTGAGAAACTCAAAATTTTCGCAGTTCTGATGCTCGAAACGAATAACTAGAACGGCCTAGGGGAAAAGAACGCATACCGATGTAATCGGGCGAGTTTCTACTTTCAGATGCAAGAGAAATTTTGCGGATTGGTCAATCCGTTCGCGAGATATGACCGTTTGGATGTAAGAAACGCTTGAGAAACTCAAAATTTTCGCAGTTCTGATGCTCGAAACGAATAACTGGAACGGCCTAGGGGAAAACTACACATACCGTTGTAATCGGGCGTATTTCTACTTTCAGATGCAACAGAAATTTTGCGGATTGGTCAATACGTTCGCGAGATGTGGCAGTTTGGAGTTAAGAAACGCTTGAGAAACTCAAAATTTTCGCAGTTCTGATGCTCGAAACGAATAAGTAGAACGGCCTAGGGGAAGAGTGCGCACACCGTTGTAATCGGGCGAGTTTCTACTTTCAGATGCAACAGAAATTTTGCGGATTGGTCAATCCGTTCGCGAGATATGGCAGTTTGGAGGTAAGAAACGCTTGAGAAACTCAAAATTTTCGCAGTTCTGATGCTCGAAACGAATAACCAAAACGGCCCAGGGGAAAAGTGCGCACACCGTTGTAATCGGGCGAGTTTCTACTTTCAAATGCAACAGAAATTTTGCGGATTGGTCAATCCGTTCGCGAGATATGGCAGTTTGGATGTAAGAAACGCTTGAGAAACTCAAAATTTTCGCAGTTCTGATGCTCGAAACGAATAAGTAGAACGGCCTAGGGGAAAAGAACGCATACCGATGTAATCGGGCGAGTTTTGACTTTCAGATGCAAGAGAAATTTTGCGGATTGGTCAATCCGTTCGCGAGATATGGCCGTTTGGATGTAAGAAACGCTTTAGAAACTCAAAATTTTCGCAGTTCTGATGCTCGAAACGAATAACTAGAACGGCCCAGGGGAAAACTACACATACCGTTGTAATCGGGCGAGTTTCTACTTTCAGATGCAACAGAAATTTTGCGGATTGGTCAATCCGGTCGCGAGATATGGCAGTTTGGAGGTACGAAACGCATGAGAAACTCAAAATTTTCGCAGTTCTGATGCTCGAAACGTATAACTAGTACGGCCTAGGGGAAAACTACACCTACCGCTGTAATCGGGCGAGTTTCTACTTTCAGATGCAACAGAAATTTTGCGGATTGATCAATCCGTTCGCGAGATATGGCAGTTTGGAGATAAGAAACGCTAGAGAAACTCAAAATTTTCGCAGTTCTGATGCTCGAAACGAATAACTAGAACGGCCCAGGCGAAATGTGCGCATACCGTTGTAATCGGGCGTGTCTCTACTTTCAAATGCAACATAAATTTTGCGGATTGGTCAATCCGTTCGCGAGATATGGCAGTTTGGAAGTAAGAAACGCTTGAGAAACTCAAAATTTTCGCTCTTCTGATGCTCGAAACGAATAACTAGAACGGCCTAGGGGAAAAGTGCGCATACCGTTGTAATCGGGCGAGTTTCTACTTTCAGATGCAACAGAAATTTTGAGGATTGATCAATCCGTTCGCGAGATATGGCAGTTTGGAGATAAGAAACGCTTGAGAAACTCAAAATTTTCGCAGTTCTGATGCTCGAAACGAATAACTAGAACGGCCTAGGGGAAAAGAACGCATACCGATGTAATCGGGCGAGTTTCTACTTTCAGATGCAAGAGAAATTTTGCGGATTGGTCAATCCGTTCGCGAGATATGGCCGTTTGGATGTAAGAAACGCTTGAGAAACTCAAAATTTTCGCAGTTCTGATGCTCGAAACGAATAACTGGAACGGCCTAGGGGAAAACTACACATACCGTTGTAATCGGGCGTATTTCTACTTTCAGATGCAACAGAAATTTTGCGGATTGGTCAATACGTTCGCGAGATGTGGCAGTTTGGAGGTAAGAAACGCTTGAGAAACTCAAAATTTTCGCAGTTCTGATGCTCGAAACGAATAAGTAGAACGGCCTAGGGGAAGAGTGCGCACACCGTTGTAATCGGGCGAGTTTCTACTTTCAGACGCAACAGAAATTTTGCGGATTGATCAATCCGTTCGCGAGATATGGCAGTTTGGAGATAAGAAACGCTTGAGAAGCTCAAAATTTTCGCAGTTCTGATGCTGGAAACGAATAACTGGAACGGCCTAGGGGATAACTACACATACCGTTGTAGTCGGGCGAGTTTCTACTTTCAGATGCAACAGAAATTTTGCGGATTGATCAATCCGCTCGCGAGATATGGCCGTTTGGATGTAAGAAACGCTTGAGAAACTCAAAATTTTCGCAGTTCTGATGCTCGAAACGAATAACTGGAACGGCCTAGGGGAAAACTACACATACCGTTGTAATCGGGCGAGTTTCTACTTTCAGATGCAACAGAAATTTTGCGGATTGATCAATCCGTTCGCGAGATATGGCAGTTTGGAGACAAGAAACGCTTGAGAAACTCAAAATTTTCGGAGTTCTGATGCTCGAAACGAATAAGTAGAACGGCCTAGGGGAAAAGAACGCATACCGATGTAATCGGGCGAGTTTTGACTTTCAGATGCAAGAGAAATTTTGCGGATTGGTCAATCCGTTCGCGAGATATGGCCGTTTGGATGTAAGAAACGCTTTAGAAACTCAAAATTTTCGCAGTTCTGATGCTCGAAACGAATAACTAGAACGGCCCAGGGGAAAACTACACATACCGTTGTAATCGGGCGAGTTTCTACTTTCAGATGCAACAGAAATTTTGCGGATTGATCAATCCGTTCGCGAGATATGGCAGTTTGGAGACAAGAAACGCTTGAGAAACTCAAAATTTTCGGAGTTCTGATGCTCGAAAAAACGAATAAGTAGAACGGCCTAGGGAAGAGTGCGCACACCGTTGTAATCGGGCGAGTTTCTACTTTCAGACGCAACAGAAATTTTGCGGATTGATCAATCCGTTCGCGAGATATGGCAGTTTGGAGATAAGAAACGCTTGAGGAGCTCAAAATTTTCGCAGTTCTGATGCTGGAAACGAATAACTGGAACGGCCTAGGGGATAACTACACATACCGTTGTAGTCGGGCGAGTTTCTACTTTCAGATGCAACAGAAATTTTGCGGATTGATCAATCCGCTCGCGAGATATGGCCGTTTGGATGTAAGAAACGCTTGAGAAACTCAAAATTTTCGCAGTTCTGATGCTCGAAACGAATAACTGGAACGGCCTAGGGGAAAACTACACATACCGTTGTAATCGGGCGAGTTTCTACTTTCAGATGCAACAGAAATTTTGCGGATTGATCAATCCGTTCGCGAGATATGGCAGTTTGGAGACAAGAAACGCTTGAGAAACTCAAAATTTTCGGAGTTCTGATGCTCGAAACGAATAAGTAGAACGGCCTAGGGGAAAAGAACGCATACCGATGTAATCGGGCGAGTTTTGACTTTCAGATGCAAGAGAAATTTTGCGGATTGGTCAATCCGTTCGCGAGATATGGCCGTTTGGATGTAAGAAACGCTTTAGAAACTCAAAATTTTCGCAGTTCTGATGCTCGAAACGAATAACTGGAACGGCCTAGGGGAAAACTACACATACCGTGGTAATCGGGCGTATTTCTACTTTCAGATGCAACAGAAATTTTGCGGATTGGTCAATCCGTTCGCGAGATGTGGCAGTTTGGAGGTAAGAAACGCTTGAGAAACTCAAAATTTCGCAGTTCTGATGCTCGAAACGAATAACTAGAACGGCCTAGGGGAACACTACACCTACCGTTGTAATCGGGCGAGTTTCTACTTTCAGATGCAACAGAAATTTTGCGGATTGGTCAATCCGTTCGCGAGATATGGCAGTTTGGAAGTAAGAAACGCTTGAGGAACTCAAAATTTTCGCAGTTCTGGTGCTCGAAACGAATGACTAGAACGGCCTAGGGGAAGACTACACATACCGTTGTAATCGGGCGAGTTTCTACTTTCAGATGCAACAGAAATTTTGCGGATTGGTCAATCCGTTCGCGAGATATGGCAGTTTGGAGGTAAGAAACGCTTGAGAAACCCAAAATTTTCGCAGTTCTGATGCTCGAAACGAATAAGTAGAACGGCCTAGGGGAAGAGTGCGCACACCGTTGTAATCGGGCGAGTTTCTACTTTCAGACGCAACAGAAATTTTGCGGATTGATCAATCCGTTCGCGAGATATGGCAGTTTGGAGATAAGAAACGCTTGAGAAGCTCAAATTTTCGCAGTTCTGATGCTCGAAACGTATAACTAGTACGGCCTAGGGAAAACTACACCTACCGCTGTAATCGGGCGAGTTTCTACTTTCAGATGCAACAGAAATTTTGCGGATTGATCAATCCGTTCGCGAGATATGGCAGTTTGGAGATAAGAAACGCTTGAGAAACTCAAAATTTTCGTAGTTCTGATGCTCAAAACGAATAACTAGAACGGCCTAGGGGAAAAGAACGCATACCGATGTAATCGGGCGAGTTTCTACTTTCAGATGCAAGAGAAATTTTGCGGATTGGTCAATCCGTTCGCGAGATATGGCCGTTTGGATGTAAGAAACGCTTTAGAAACTCAAAATTTTCGCAGTTCTGATGCTCGAAACGAATAACTAGAACGGCCCAGGGGACAAGTGCGCATACCGTTGTAATCGGGCGAGTTTCTACTTTCAGATGCAACAGAAATTTTGCGGATTGATCAATCCGTTCGCGAGATATGGCAGTTTGGAGATAAGAAACGCTTGAGAAGCTCAAAATTTTCGCAGTTCTGATGCTCGAAACGAATAACTGGAACGGCCTAGGGGAAAACTACACATACCGTGGTAATCGGGCGTATTTCTACTTTCAGATGCAACAGAAATTTTGCGGATTGGTCAATCCGTTCGCGAGATGTGGCAGTTTGGAGGTAAGAAACGCTTGAGAAACTCAAAATTTTCGCAGTTCTGATGCTCGAAACGAATAACTAGAACGGCCTAGGGGAACACTACACCTACCGTTGTAATCGGGCGAGTTTCTACTTTCAGATGCAACAGAAATTTTGCGGATTGGTCAATCCGTTCGCGAGATATGGCAGTTTGGAAGTAAGAAACGCTTGAGAAACTCAAAATTTTCGCAGTTCTGGTGCTCGAAACGAATGACTAGAACGGCCTAGGGGAAGACTACACATACCGTTGTAATCGGGCGAGTTTCTACTTTCAGATGCAACAGAAATTTTGCGGATTGGTCAATCCGTTCGCGAGATATGGCAGTTTGGAGGTAAGAAACGCTTGAGAAACCCAAAATTTTCGCAGTTCTGATGCTCGAAACGAATAAGTAGAACGGCCTAGGGGAAGAGTGCGCACACCGTTGTAATCGGGCGAGTTTCTACTTTCAGACGCAACAGAAATTTTGCGGATTGATCAATCCGTTCGCGAGATATGGCAGTTTGGAGATAAGAAACGCTTGAGAAGCTCAAAATTTTCGCAGTTCTGATGCTCGAAACGTATAACTAGTACGGCCTAGGGGAAAACTACACCTACCGCTGTAATCGGGCGAGTTTCTACTTTCAGATGCAACAGAAATTTTGCGGATTGATCAATCCGTTCGCGAGATATGGCAGTTTGGAGATAAGAAACGCTTGAGAAACTCAAAATTTTCGCAGTTCTGTTGCTCGAAACGAATAAGTAGAACGGCCTAGGGGAAGAGTGCGCATACCGTTGCAATCGGGCGAGTTTCTACTTTCAGACGCAACAGAAATTTTGCGGATTGATCAATCCGTTCGCGAGATATTGCAGTTTGGAGATAAGAAACGCTTGAGAAGCTCAAAATTTTCGCAGTTCTGATGCTCGAAACGAATAACTGGAACGGCCTAGGGGAAAATTACACATACCGTTGTAATCGGGCGAGTTTCTACTTTCAGATACAACAGAAATTTTGCGGATTGATCAACCCGTTCCCGAGATATGGCAGTTTGGAGATAAGAAACGCTTTAGAAACTCAAAATTTTCGCAGTTCTGATGCTCGAAACGAATAACTAGAACGGCCCAGGCGAAAAGTGCGCATACCGTTGTAATCGGGCGTGTCTCTACTTTCAAATGCAACAGAAATTTTGCGGATTGGTCAATCCGTTCGCGAGATATGGCAGTTTGGAAGTAAGAAACGCTTGAGAAACTCAAAATTTTCGCTGTTCTGATGCTCGAAACGAATAACTAGAACGGCCTAGGGGACAAGTGCGCATACCGTTGTAATCGGGCGAGTTTCTACTTTCAGATGCAACAGAAATTTTGCGGATTGATCAATCCGTTCGCGAGATATGGCAGTTTGGAGATAAGAAACGCTTGAGAAGCTCAAAATTTTCGCAGTTCTGATGCTCGAAACGAATAACTGGAACGGCCTAAGGGAAAACTACACATACCGTTGTAATCGGGCGTATTTCTACTTTCAGATGCAACAGAAATTTTGCGGATTGGTCAATACGTTCGCGAGATGTGTCAGTTTGGAGGTAAGAAACGCTTGAGAAACTCAAAATTTTCGCAGTTCTGATGCTCGAAACGAATAACTAGAACGGCCTAGGGGAACACTACACCTACCGTTGTAATCGGGCGAGTTTCTACTTTCAGATGCAACAGAAATTTTGCGGATTGGTCAATCCGTTCGCGAGATATGGCAGTTTGGAAGTAAGAAACGCTTGAGAAACTCAAAATTTTCGCAGTTCTGGTGCTCGAAACGAATGACTAGAACGGCCTAGGGGAAGACTACACATACCGTTGTAATCGGGCGAGTTTCTACTTTCAGATGCAACAGAAGTTTTGCGGATTGGTCAATCCGTTCGCGAGATATGGCAGTTTGGAGGTAAGAAACGCTTGAGAAACCCAAAATTTTCGCAGTTCTGATGCTCGAAACGAATAAGTAGAACGGCCTAGGGGAAGAGTGCGCACACCGTTGTAATCGGGCGAGTTTCTACTTTCAGACGCAACAGAAATTTTGCGGATTGATCAATCCGTTCGCGAGATATGGCAGTTTGGAGATAAGAAACGCTTGAGAAGCTCAAAATTTTCGCAGTTCTGATGCTCGAAACGTATAACTAGTACGGCCTAGGGGAAAACTACACCTACCGCTGTAATCGGGCGAGTTTCTACTTTCAGATGCAACAGAAATTTTGCGGATTGATCAATCCGTTCGCGAGATATGGCAGTTTGGAGATAAGAAACGCTTGAGAAACTCAAAATTTTCGCAGTTCTGATGCTCGAAACGAATAAGTAGAACGGCCTAGGGGAAGAGTGCGCATACCGTTGTAATCGGGCGAGTTTCTACTTTCAGACGCAACAGAAATTTTGCGGATTGATCAATCCGTTCGCGAGATATTGCAGTTTGGAGATAAGAAACGCTTGAGAAGCTCAAAATTTTCGCAGTTCTGATGCTCGAAACGAATAACTGGAACGGCCTAGGGGAAAATTACACATACCGTTGTAATCGGGCGAGTTTCTACTTTCAGATACAACAGAAATTTTGCGGATTGATCAACCCGTTCGCGAGATATGGCAGTTTGGAGATAAGAAACGCTTTAGAAACTCAAAATTTTCGCAGTTCTGATGCTCGAAACGAATAACTAGAACGGCCCAGGCGAAAAGTGCGCATACCGTTGTAATCGGGCGAGTCTCTACTTTCAAATGCAACAGAAATTTTGCGGATTGGTCGATCCGTTCGCGAGATATGGCAGTTTGGAAGTAAGAAACGCTTGAGAAACTCAAAATTTTCGCTGTTCTGATGCGCGAAACGAATAACTAGAACGGCCTAGGGGACAAGTGCGCACACCGTTGTAATCGGGCGAGTTTCTACTTTCAGATGCAACAGAAATTTTGCGGATTGATCAATCCGTTCGCGAGATATGGCAGTTTGGAGATAAGAAACGCTTGAGAAGCTCAAAATTTTCGCAGTTCTGATGCTCGAAACGAATAACTGGAACGGCCTAAGGGAAAACTACACATACCGTTGTAATCGGGCGTATTTCTACTTTCAGATGCAACAGAAATTTTGCGGATTGGTCAATACGTTCGCGAGATGTGGCAGTTTGGAGGTAAGAAACGCTTGAGAAACTCAAAATTTTCGCAGTTCTGATGCTCGAAACGAATAACTAGAACGGCCTAGGGGAACACTACACCTACCGTTGTAATCGGGCGAGTTTCTACTTTCAGATGCAACAGAAATTTTGCGGATTGGTCAATCCGTTCGCGAGATATGGCAGTTTGGAAGTAAGAAACGCTTGAGAAACTCAAAATTTTCGCAGTTCTGATGCTCGAAATGAATAACTGGATCGGCCTAGGGGAAAACTACACATACCGTTGTAATCGGGCGAGTTTCTACTTTCAGATGCAACAGAAATTTTGCGGATTGATCAATCCGTTCGCGAGATATTGCAGTTTGGAGATAAGAAACGCTTGAGAAGCTCAAAATTTTCGCAGTTCTGATGCTCGAAACGAATAACTGGAACGGCCTAGGGGAAAATTACACATACCGTTGTAATCGGGCGAGTTTCTACTTTCAGATACAACAGAAATTTTGCGGATTGATCAACCCGTTCGCGAGATATGGCAGTTTGGAGATAAGAAACGCTTTAGAAACTCAAAATTTTCGCAGTTCTGATGCTCGAAACGAATAACTAGAACGGCCCAGGCGAAAAGTGCGCATACCGTTGTAATCGGGCGAGTCTCTACTTTCAAATGCAACAGAAATTTTGCGGATTGGTCGATCCGTTCGCGAGATATGGCAGTTTGGAAGTAAGAAACGCTTGAGAAACTCAAAATTTTCGCTGTTCTGATGCGCGAAACGAATAACTAGAACGGCCTAGGGGACAAGTGCGCACACCGTTGTAATCGGGCGAGTTTCTACTTTCAGATGAAACAGAAATTTTGCGGATTGATCAATCCGTTCGCGAGATATGGCAGTTTGGAGATAAGAAACGCTTGAGAAGCTCAAAATTTTCGCAGTTCTGATGCTCGAAACGAATAACTGGAACGGCCTAAGGGAAAACTACACATACCGTTGTAATCGGGCGTATTTCTACTTTCAGATGCAACAGAAATTTTGCGGATTGGTCAATACGTTCGCGAGATGTGGCAGTTTGGAGGTAAGAAACGCTTGAGAAACTCAAAATTTTCGCAGTTCTGATGCTCGAAACGAATAACTAGAACGGCCTAGGGGAACACTACACCTACCGTTGTAATCGGGCGAGTTTCTACTTTCAGATGCAACAGAAATTTTGCGGATTGGTCAATCCGTTCGCGAGATATGGCAGTTTGGAAGTAAGAAACGCTTGAGAAACTCAAAATTTTCGCAGTTCTGATGCTCGAAATGAATAACTGGATCGGCCTAGGGGAAAACTACACATACCGTTGTAATCGGGCGAGTTTCTACTTTCAGATGCAACAGAAATTTTGCGGATTGATCAATCCGTTCGCGAGATATTGCAGTTTGGAGATAAGAAACGCTTGAGAAGCTCAAAATTTTCGCAGTTCTGATGCTCGAAACGAATAACTGGAACGGCCTAGGGGAAAATTACACATACCGTTGTAATCGGGCGAGTTTCTACTTTCAGATACAACAGAAATTTTGCGGATTGATCAATCCGTTCGCGAGATATGGAAGTTTGGAGATAAGAAACGCTTGAGAAACTCAAAATTTTCGGAGTTCTGATGCTCGAAACGAATAAGTAGAACGGCCTAGGGGAACAGAACGCATACCGATGTAATCGGGCGAGTTTCTACTTTCAGATGCAAGAGAAATTTTGCGGATTGGTCAATCCTTTCGCGAGATATGGCCGTTTGTATGTAAGAAACGCTTTAGAAACTCAAAATTTTCGCAGTTCTGATGCTCGAAACGAATAACTAGAACGGCCCAGGGGAAAACTACACATACCGTTGTAATCGGGCGAGTTTCTACTTTCAAATGCAACAGAAATTTTGCGGATTGGTCAATCTGTTCGCGAGATATGGCAGTTTGGAGGTAAGAAACGCTTGAGAAACTCAAAATTTTCGCAGTTCTGATGCTCGAAACGAATAACTGGAACGGCCTAGGGGAAAACTACACATACCGTTGTAATCGGGCGTATTTCTACTTTCAGATGCAACAGAAATTTTGCGGATTGGTCAATACGTTCGCGAGATGTGGCAGTTTGGAGGTAAGAAACGCTTGAGAAACTCAAAATTTTCGCAGTTCTGATGCTCGAAACGAATAACTAGAACGGCCTAGGGGAAAACTACACATACCGTTGTAATCGGGCGAGTTTCTACTTTCAGATGCAACAGAAATTTTGCGGATTGGTCAATCCGTTCGCGAGATATGGCAGTTTGGAGGTAAGAAACGCTTGAGAAACTCAAAATTTTCGCAGTTCTGATGCTCGAAACGAATAAGTAGAACGGCCTAGGGGAAAAGAACGCATACCGATGTAATCGGGCGAGTTTCTACTTTCAGATGCAAGAGAAATTTTGCGGATTGGTCAATCCTTTCGCGAGATATGGCCGTTTGGATGTAAGAAACGCTTTAGAAACTCAAAATTTTCGCAGTTCTGATGCTCGAAACGAATAACTAGAACGGCCCAGGGGAAAACTACACATACCGTTGTAATGGGGCGAGTTTCTACTTTCAAATGCAACAGAAATTTTGCGGATTGGTCAATCTGTTCGCGAGATGTGGCAGTTTGGAGGTAAGAAACGCTTGAGAAACTCAAAATTTTCGCAGTTCTGATGCTCGAAACGAATAACTGGAACGGACTAGGGGAAAACTACACATACCGTTGTAATCGGGCGTATTTCTACTTTCAGATGCAACGGAAATTTTGCGGATTGGTCAATACGTTCGCGAGATGTGGCAGTTTGGAGGTAAGAAACGCTTGAGAAACTCAAAATTTTCGCAGTTCTGATGCTCGAAACGAATAACTAGAACGGCCTAGGGGAAAACTACACATACCGTTGTAATCGGGCGAGTTTCTACTTTCAGATGCAACAGAAATTTTGCGGACTGGTCAATCCGTTCGCGAGATATGGCAGTTTGGAGGTAAGAAACGCTTGAGAAACTTAAAATTTTCGCAGTTCTGATGCTCGAAACGAATAAGTAGAACGGCCTAGGGGAAGAGTGCGCACACCGTTGTAATCGGGCGAGTTTCTACTTTCAGACGCAACAGAAATTTTGCGGATTGATCAATCCGTTCGCGAGATATGGCAGTTTGGAGATAAGAAACGCTTGAGAAGCTCAAAATTTTCGCAGTTCTGATGCTGGAAACGAATAACTGGAACGGCCTAGGGGAAAACTACACATACCGTTGTAGTCGGGCGAGTTTCTACTTTCAGATGCAACAGAAATTTTGCGGATTGATCAATCCGCTCGCGAGATATGGCCGTTTGGATGTAAGAAACGTTTTAGAAACTCAAAATTTTCGCAGTTCTGATGCTCGAAACGAATAACTAGAACGGCCCAGGGGAAAAGTGCCCACACCGTTGTAATCGGGCGAGTTTCTACTTTCAAATGCAACAGAAATTTTGCGGATTGGTCAATCCGTTCGCGAGATATGGCTGTTTGGAGGTAAGAAACGCTTGAGAAACTCAAAATTTTCGCAGTTCTGATGATCGAAACGAATAACTGGAACGGCCTAGGGGAAAACTACACATACCGTTGTAATCGGGCGTATTTCTACTTTCAGATGCAACAGAAATTTTGCGGATTGGTCAATCAGTTCGCGAGATGTGGCAGTTTGGAGGTAAGAAACGCTTGAGAAACTCAAAATTTTCGCAGTTCTGATGCTCGAAACGAATAACTAGAACGGCCTAGGGGAACACTACACCTACCGTTGTAATCGGGCGAGTTTCTACTTTCAGATGCAACAGAAATTTTGCGGATTGGTCAATCCGTTCGCGAGATATGGCAGTTTGGAAGTAAGAAACGCTTGAGAAACTCAAAATTTTCGCAGTTCTGATGCTCGAAATGAATAACTGGATCGGCCTAGGGGAAAACTACACATACCGTTGTAATCGGGCGAGTTTCTACTTTCAGATGCAACAGAAATTTTGCGGATTGATCAATCCGTTCGCGAGATATGGCAGTTTGGAGACAAGAAACGCTTGAGAAACTCAAAATTTTCGGAGTTCTGATGCTCGAAACGAATAAGTAGAACGGCCTAGGGGAACAGAACGCATACCGATGTAATCGGGCGAGTTTCTACTTTCAGATGCAAGAGAAATTTTGCGGATTGGTCAATCCTTTCGCGAGATATGGCCGTTTGTATGTAAGAAACGCTTTAGAAACTCAAAATTTTCGCAGTTCTGATGCTCGAAACGAATAAGTAGAACGGCCTAGGGGAAAAGAACGCATACCGATGTAATCGGGCGAGTTTTGACTTTCAGATGCAAGAGAAATTTTGCGGATTGGTCAATCCGTTCGCGAGATATGGCCGTTTGGATGTAAGAAACGCTTTAGAAACTCAAAATTTTCGCAGTTCTGATGCTCGAAACGAATAACTAGAACGGCCCAGGGGAAAACTACGCATACCGTTGTAATCGGGCGTGTCTCTACTTTCAAATGCAACATAAATTTTGCGGATTGGTCAATCCGTTCGCGAGATATGGCAGTTTGGAAGTAAGAAACGCTTGAGAAACTCAAAATTTTCGCAGTTCTGATGCTCGAAACGAATAACTAGAACGGCCCAGGCGAAAAGTACGCATACCGTTGTAATCGGGCGTGTCTCTACTTTCAAATGCAACATAAATTTTGCGGATTGGTCAATCCGTTCGCGAGATATGGCAGTTTGGAAGTAAGAAACGCTTGAGAAACTCAAAATTTTCGCTCTTCTGATGCTCGAAACGAATAACTAGAACGGCCTAGGGGAAAAGTGCGCATACCGTTGTAATCGGGCGAGTTTCTACTTTCAGATGCAACAGAAATTTTGCGGATTGATCAATCCGTTCGCGAGATATGGCAGTTTGGATATAAGAAACGCTTGAGAAACTCAAAATTTTCGCAGTTCTGATGCTCGAAACGAATAACTAGAACGGCCTAGGGGAAAAGAACGCATACCGATGTAATCGGGCGAGTTTCTACTTTCAGATGCAACAGAAATTTTGCGGATTGGTCAATCCGTTCGCGAGATATGGTCGTTTGGATGTAAGAAACGCTTTAGAAACTCAAATTTTCGCAGTTCTGATGCTCGAAACGAATAACTGGAACGGCCTAGGGGAAAACTACACATACCGTTGTAATCGGGCGAGTTTCTACTTTCAGATGCAACAGAAATTTTGCGGATTGATCAATCCGTTCGCGAGATATGGCAGTTCGGAGATAAGAAACGCTTGAGAAACTCAAAATTTTCGCAGTTCTGATGCTCAAAACGAATAACTAGAACGGCCCAGGCGAAAAGTGCGCATACCGTTGTAATCGGGCGAGTCTCTACTTTCAAATGCAACAGAAATTTTGCGGATTGGTCAATCCGTTCGCGAGATATGGCAGTTTGGAAGTAAGAAACGCTTGAGAAACTCAAAATTTTCGCAGTTCTGATGCTCGAAACGAATAACTAGCACGGGCTAGGGGAAAAGTGCGCATACCGTTGTAATCGGGCGAGTTTCTACTTTCAGATGCAATAGAAATTTTGCGGATTGATCAATCCGTTCGCGAGATATGGCAGTTTGGAGATAAGAAGCGCTTGAGAAGCTCAAAATTTTCGCAGTTCTGATGCTCGAAACGAATAACTGGAACGGCCTAGGGGAAAACTACACATACCGTTGTAATCGGGCGTATTTCTACTTTCAGATGCAACAGAAATTTTGCGGATTGGTCAATACGTTCGCGATATCTGGCAGTTTGTAGGTAAGAATCGCTTGAGAAACCCAAAATTTTCGCAGTTCTGATGCTCGAAACGAATAACTGGAACGGCCTAGGGGAAAACTACACATACCGTTGTAATCGGGCGTATTTCTACTTTCAGATGCAACAGAAATTTTGCGGATTGGTCAATCCGTTCGCGAGATGTGGCAGTTTGGAGGTAAGAAATGCTTGAGAAACTCAAAATTTTCGCAGTTCTGATGCTCGAAACGAATAACTAGAACGGCCTACGGGAACACTACACCTACCGTTGTAATCGGGCGAGTTTCTACTTTCAGATGCAACAGAAATTTTGCGGATTGGTCAATCCGTTCGCGAGATATGGCAGTTTGGAAGTAAGAAACGCTTGAGAAACTCAAAATTGTCGCAGTTCTGATGCTCGAAACGAATAACTAGAACGGCCTAGGGGAAAACTACACATACCGTTGTAATCGGGCGAGTTTCTACTTTCAGATGCAACAGAAATTTTGCGGATTGGTCAATCCGTTCGCGAGATATGGCAGTTTGGAGGTAAGAAACGCTTGAGAAACCCAAAATTTTCGCAGTTCTGATGCTCGAAACGAATAAGTAGAACGGCCTAGGGGAAGAGTGCGCACACCGTTGTAATCGGGCGAGTTTCTACTTTCAGACGCAACAGAAATTTTGCGGATTGATCAATCCGTTCGCGAGATATGGCAGTTTGGAGATAAGAAACGCTTGAGAAGCTCAAAATTTTCGCAGTTCTGATGCTCGAAACGTATAACTAGTACGGCCTAGGGGAAAACTACACCTACCGCTGTAATCGGGCGAGTTTCTACTTTCAGATGCAACAGAAATTTTGCGGATTGATCAATCCGTTCGCGAGATATGGCAGTTTGGAGTTAAGAAACGCTTGAGAAACTCAAAATTTTCGCAGTTCTGATGCTCGAAACGAATAAGTAGAACGGCCTAGGGGAAGAGTGCGCATACCGTTGTAATCGGGCGAGTTTCTACTTTCAGACGCAACAGAAATTTTGCGGATTGATCAATCCGTTCGCGAGATATTGCAGTTTGGAGATAAGAAACGCTTGAGAAGCTCAAAATTTTCGCAGTTCTGATGCTCGAAACGAATAACTGGAACGGCCTAGGGGAAAATTACATATACCGTTGTAATCGGGCGAGTTTCTACTTTCAGATGCAACAGAAATTTTGCGGATTGATCAATCCGTTCGCGAGATATGGCAGTTTGGAGATAAGAAACGCTTTAGAAACTCAAAATTTTCGCATTTCTGATGCTCGAAACGAATAACTAGAACGGCCCAGGCGAAAAGTGCGCATACCGTTGTAATCGGGCGTGTCTCTACTTTCAAATGCAACAGAAATTTTGCGGATTGATCAATTCGTTCGCGAGATATGGCAGTTTGGAGATAAGAAACGCATGAGAAGCTCAACATTTTCGCAGTTCTGATGCTCGAAACGAATAACTGGAACGGCCTAGGGGAAAACTACACATACCGTTGTAATCGGGCGTATTTCTACTTTCAGATGCAACAGAAATTTTGCGCATTGGTCAATCCGTTCGCGAGATGTGGCAGTTTGGAGGTAAGAAACGCTTGAGAAACTCAAAATTTTCGCAGTTCTGATGCTCGAAACGAATAACTAGAACGGCCTAGGGGAACACTACACCTACCGTTGTAATCGGGCGAGTTTCTACTTTCAGATGCAACAGAAATTTTGTGGATTGGTCAATCCGTTCGCGAGATATGGCAGTTTGGAAGTAAGAAACGCTTGAGAAACTCAAAATTTTCGCAGTTCTGATGCTCGAAACGAATAACTAGAACGGCCTAGGGGAAAACTACACATACCGTTGTAATCGGGCGAGTTTCTACTTTCAGATGCAACAGAAATTTTGCGGATTGGTCAATCCGTTCGCGAGATATGGCAGTTTGGAGGTAAGAAACGCTTGAGAAACCCAAAATTTTCGCAGTTCTGATGCTCGAAACGAATAAGTAGAACGGCCTAGGGGAAGAGTGCGCACACCGTTGTAATCGGGCGAGTTTCTACTTTCAGACGCAACAGAAATTTTGCGGATTGATCAATCCGTTCGCGAGATGTGGCAGTTTGGAGATAAGAAACGCTTGAGAAGCTCAAAATTTTCGCAGTTCTGATGCTCGAAACGTATAACTAGTACGGCCTAGGGGAAAACTACACCTACCGCTGTAATCGGGCGAATTTCTACTTTCAGATGCAACAGAAATTTTGCGGATTGATCAATCCGTTCGCGAGATATGGCAGTTTGGAGATAAGAAACGCTTGAGAAACTCAAAATTTTAGCAGTTCTGATGCTCGAAACGAATAAGTAGAACGGCCTAGGGGAAGAGTGCGCATACCGTTGTAATCGGGCGAGTTTCTACTTTCAGACGCAACAGAAATTTTGCGGATTGATCAATCCGTTCGCGAGACATTGCAGTTTGGAGATAAGAAACGCTTGAGAAGCTCAAAATTTTCGCAGTTCTGATGCTCGAAACGAATAACTGGAACGGCCCAGGCGAAAAGTACGCATACCGTTGTAATCGGGCGTGTCTCTACTTTCAAATGCAACATAAATTTTGCGGATTGGTCAATCCGTTCGCGAGATATGGCAGTTTGGAAGTAAGAAACGCTTGAGAAACTCAAAATTTTCGCTGTTCTGATGCTCGAAACGAATAACTAGAACGGCCTAGGGGAAAAGTGCGCATACCGTTGTAATCGGGCGAGTTTCTACTTTCAGACGCAACAGAAATTTTGCGGATTGATCAATCCGTTCGCGAGATATGGCAGTTTGGAGATAAGAAACGCTTGAGAAGCTCAAAATTTTCGCAGTTCTGATGCTGGAAACGAATAACTGGAACGGCCTAGGGGAAAACTACACATACCGTTGTAGTCGGGCGAGTTTCTACTTTCAGATGCAACAGAAATTTTGCGGATTGATCAATCCGCTCGCGAGATATGGCCGTTTGGATGTAAGAAACGTTTTAGAAACTCAAAATTTTCGCAGTTCTGATGCTCGAAACGAATAACTAGAACGGCCCAGGGGAAAAGTGCGCACACCGTTGTAATCGGGCGAGTTTCTACTTTCAGATGCAACAGAAATTTTGCGGATTGATCAATCCGTTCGCGAGATATGGCAGTTTGGAGACCAGAAACGCTTGAGAAACTCAAAATTTTCGGAGTTCTGATGCTCGAAACGAATAAGTAGAACGGCCTAGGGGAAAAGAACGCATACCGATGTAATCGGGCGAGTTTCTACTTTCAGATGCAAGAGAAATTTTGCGGATTGGTCAATCCGTTCGCGAGATATGGCCGTTTGGATATAAGAAACGCTTGAGAAACTCAAAATTTTCGCAGTTCTGATGCTCGAAACGAATAACTAGAACGGCCCAGGGGAAAACTACACATACCGTTGTAATCGGGCGAGTTTCTACTTTCAGATGCAACAGAAATTTTGCGGATTGGTCAATCCGGTCGCGAGATATGGCAGTTTGGAGGTACGAAACGCATGAGAAACTCAAAATTTTCGCAGTTCTGATGCTCGAGACGTATAACTAGTACGGCCTAGGGGAAAACTACACCTACCGCTGTAATCGGGCGAGTTTCTACTTTCAGATGCAACAGAAATTTTGCGGATTGATCAATCCGTTCGCGAGATATGGCAGTTTGGAGATAAGAAACGCTTGAGAAACTCAAAATTTTCGCAGTTCTGATGCTCGAAACGAATAACTAGAACGGCCCAGGCGAAAAGTACGCATACCGTTGTAATCGGGCGTGTCTCTACTTTCAAATGCAACATAAATTTTGCGGATTGGTCAATCCGTTCGCGAGATATGGCAGTTTGGAAGTAAGAAACGCTTGAGAAACTCAAAATTTTCGCTCTTCTGATGCTCGAAACGAATAACTAGAACGGCCTAGGGGAAAAGTGCGCATACCGTTGTAATGGGGCGAGTTTCTACTTTCAGATGCAACAGAAATTTTGCGGATTGATCAATCCGTTCGCGAGATATGGCAGTTTGGATATAAGAAACGCTTGAGAAACTCAAAATTTTCGCAGTTCTGATGCTCGAAACGAATAACTAGAACGGCCTAGGGGAAAAGAACGCATACCGATGTAATCGGGCGAGTTTCTACTTTCAGATGCAACAGAAATTTTGCGGATTGGTCAATCCGTTCGCGAGATATGGCCGTTTGGATGTAAGAAACGCTTTAGAAACTCAAAATTTTCGCAGTTCTGATGCTCGAAACGAATAACTAGCACGGGCTAGGGGAAAAGTGCGCATACCGTTGTAATCGGGCGTATTTCTACTTTCAGATGCAACAGAAATTTTGCGGATTGATCAATCCGTTCGCGAGATATTGCAGTTTGGAGATAAGAAACGCTTGAGAAGCTCAAAATTTTCGCAGTTCTGATGCTCGAAACGAATAACTGGAACGGCCTAGGGGAAAATTACATATACCGTTGTAATCGGGCGAGTTTCTACTTTCAGATGCAACAGAAATTTTGCGGATTGATCAATCCGTTCGCGAGATATGGCAGTTTGGAGATAAGAAACGCTTTAGAAACTCAAAATTTTCGCATTTCTGATGCGCGAAACGAATAACTAGAACGGCCCAGGCGAAAAGTGCGCATACCGTTGTAATCGGGCGTGTCTCTACTTTCAAATGCAACAGAAATTTTGCGGATTGATCAATTCGTTCGCGAGATATGGCAGTTTGGAGATAAGAAACGCATGAGAAGCTCAACATTTTCGCAGTTCTGATGCTCGAAACGAATAACTGGAACGGCCTAGGGGAAAACTACACGTACCGTTGTAATCGGGCGTATTTCTACTTTCAGATGCAACAGAAATTTTGCGGATTGGTCAATCCGTTCGCGAGATGTGGCAGTTTGGAGGTAAGAAACGCTTGAGAAACTCAAAATTTTCGCAGTTCTGATGCTCGAAACGAATAACTAGAACGGCCTAGGGGAACACTACACCTACCGTTGTAATCGGGCGAGTTTCTACTTTCAGATGCAACAGAAATTTTGCAGATTGGTCAATCCGTTCGCGAGATATGGCAGTTTGGAAGTAAGAAACGCTTGAGAAACTCAAAATTTTCGCAGTTCTGATGCTCGAAACGAATAACTAGAACGGCCTAGGGGAAAACTACACATACCGTTGTAATCGGGCGAGTTTCTACTTTCAGATGCAACAGAAATTTTGCGGATTGGTCAATCCGTTCGCGAGATATGGCAGTTTGGAGGTAAGAAACGCTTGAGAAACTCAAAATTTTAGCAGTTCTGATGCTCGAAACGAATAAGTAGAACGGCCTAGGGGAAGAGTGCGCATACCGTTGTAATCGGGCGAGTTTCTACTTTCAGACGCAACAGAAATTTTGCGGATTGATCAATCCGTTCGCGAGACATTGCAGTTTGGAGATAAGAAACGCTTGAGAAGCTCAAAATTTTCGCAGTTCTGATGCTCGAAACGAATAACTGGAACGGCCTAGGGGAAAATTACACATACCGTTGTAATCGGGCGAGTTTCTACTTTCAGATGCAACAGAAATTTTGCGGATTGATCAATCCGTTCGCGAGATATGGCAGTTTGGAGATAAGAAACGCTTTAGAAACTCAAAATTTTCGCAGTTCTGATGCTCGAAACGAATAACTAGAACGGCCCAGGCGAAAAGTGCGCATACCGTTGTAATCGGGCGTGTCTCTACTTTCAAATGCAACAGAAATTTTGCGGATTGGTCAATCCGTTCGCGAGATATGGCAGTTTGGAAGTAAGAAACGCTTGAGAAACTCAAAATTTTCGCTGTTCTGATGCTCGAAACGAATAACTAGAACGGCCTAGGGGAAAAGTGCGCATACCGTTGTAATCGGGCGAGTTTCTACTTTCAGATGCAAGAGAAATTTTGCGGATTGGTCAATCCGTTCGCGAGATATGGCCGTTTGGATGTAAGAAACGCTTTAGAAACTCAAAATTTTCGCAGTTCTGATGCTCGAAACGAATAACTAGAACGGCCCAGGGGACAAGTGCGCATACCGTTGTAATCGGGCGAGTTTCTACTTTCAGATGCAACAGAAATTTTGCGGATTGATCAATCCGTTCGCGAGATATGGCAGTTTGGAGATAAGAAACGCTTGAGAAGCTCAACATTTTCGCAGTTCTGATGCTCGAAACGAATAACTGGAACGGCGTAGGGGAAAACTACACATACCGTTGTAATCGGGCGTATTTCTACTTTCAGATGCAACAGAAATTTTGCGGAATGGTCAATCCGTTCGCGAGATGTGGCAGTTTGGAGGTAAGAAACGCTTGAGAAACTCAAAATTTTCGCAGTTCTGATGCTCGAAACGAATAACTAGAACGGCCTAGGGGAACACTACACCTACCGTTGTAATCGGGCGAGTTTCTACTTTCAGATGCAACAGAAATTTTGCGTTTTGGTCAATCCGTTCGCGAGATATGGCAGTTTGGAGATAAGAAACGCTTGAGAAACTCAAAATTTTCGCAGTTCTGATGCTCAAAACGAATAACTAGAACGGCCTAGGGGAAAAGAACGCATACCGATGTAATCGGGCGAGTTTCTACTTTCAGATGCAAGAGAAATTTTGCGGATTGGTCAATCCGTTCGCGAGATATGGCCGTTTGGATGTAAGAAACGCTTTAGAAACTCAAAATTTTCGCAGTTCTGATGCTCGAAACGAATAACTAGAACGGCCCAGGGGACAAGTGCGCATACCGTTGTAATCGGGCGAGTTTCTACTTTCAGATGCAACAGAAATTTTGCGGATTGATCAATTCGTTCGCGAGATATGGCAGTTTGGAGATAAGAAACGCTTGAGAAGCTCAACATTTTCGCAGTTCTGATGCTCGAAACGAATAACTGGAATGGCCTAGGGGAAAACTACACATACCGTTGTAATCGGGCGTATTTCTACTTTCAGATGCAACAGAAATTTTGCGGATTGGTCAATCCGTTCGCGAGATGTGGCAGTTTGGAGGTAAGAAACGCTTGAGAAACTCAAAATTTTCGCAGTTCTGATGCTCGAAACGAATAACTAGAACGGCCTAGGTGAACACTACACCTACCGTTGTAATCGGGCGAGTTTCTACTTTCAGATGCAACAGAAATTTTGCGGATTGGTCAATCCGTTCGCGAGATATGGCAGTTTGGAAGTAAGAAACGCTTGAGAAACTCAAAATTTTCGCAGTTCTGATGCTCGAAACGAATAACTAGAACGGCCTAGGGGACAAGTGCGCATACCGTTGTAATCGGGCGAGTTTCTACTTTCAGATGCAACAGAAATTTTGCGGATTGGTCAATCCGTTCGCGAGATATGGCAGTTTGGAGGTAAGAAACGCTTGAGAAACCCAAAATTTTCGCAGTTCTGATGCTCGAAACGAATAAGTAGAACGGCCTAGGGGAAGAGTGCGCATACCGTTGTAATCGGGCGAGTTTCTACTTTCAGACGCAACAGAAATTTTGCGGATTGGTCAATCCGTTCGCGAGATATGGCAGTTTGGAAGTAAGAAACGCTTGAGAAACTCAAAATTTTCGCAGTTCTGATGCTCGAAATGAATAACTGGATCGGCCTAGGGGAAAACTACACATACCGTTGTAATCGGGCGAGTTTCTACTTTCAGATGCAACAGAAATTTTGCGGATTGATCAATCCGTTCGCGAGATATGGAAGTTTGGAGATAAGAAACGCTTGAGAAACTCAAAATTTTCGGAGTTCTGATGCTCGAAACGAATAAGTAGAACGGCCTAGGGGAAAAGAACGCATACCGATGTAATCGGGCGAGTTTCTACTTTCAGATGCAAGAGAAATTTTGCGGATTGGTCAATCCTTTCGCGAGATATGGCCGTTTGGATGTAAGAAACGCTTTAGAAACTCAAAATTTTCGCAGTTCTGATGCTCGAAACGAATAACTAGAACGGCCCAGGGGAAAACTACACATACCGTTGTAATCGGGCGAGTTTCTACTTTCAGATGCAACAGAAATTTTGCGGATTGGTCAATCCGGTCGCGAGATATGGCAGTTTGGAGATAAGAAACGCTTGAGAAACTCAAAATTTTCGCAGTTCTGATGCTCGAAACGTATAACTAGTACGGCCTAGGGGAAAACTACACCTACCGCTGTAATCGGGCGAGTTTCTACTTTCAGATGCAAGAGAAATTTTGCGGATTGGTCAATCCGTTCGCGAGATATGGCCGTTTGGATGTAAGAAACGCTTTAGAAACTCAAAATTTTCGCAGTTCTGATGCTCGAAACGAATAACTAGAACGGCCCAGGGGACAAGTGCGCATACCGTTGTAATCGGGCGAGTTTCTACTTTCAGATGCAACAGCAATTTTGCGGATTGATCAATCCGTTCGCGAGATATGGCAGTTTGGAGATAAGAAACGCTTGAGAAGCTCAAAATTTTCGCAGTTCTGATGCTCGAAACGAATAACTGGAACGGCCTAGGGGAAAACTACACATACCGTTGTAATCGAGCGAGTTTCTACTTTCAGATGCAACAGAAATTTTGCGGATTGATCAATCCGTTCGCGAGATATGGCAGTTCGGAGATAAGAAACGCTTGAGAAACTCAAAATTTTCGCAGTTCTGATGCTCAAAACGAATAACTAGAACGGCCCAGGCGAAAAGTGCGCATACCGTTGTAATCGGGCGAGTCTCTACTTTCAAATGCAACAGAAATTTTGCGGATTGGTCAATCCGTTCGCGAGATATGGCAGTTTGGAAGTAAGAAACGCTTGAGAAACTCAAAATTTTCGCAGTTCTGATGCTCGAAACGAATAACTAGAACAGCCTAGGGGAACACTACACATACCGTTGTAATCGGGCGAGTTTCTACTTTCAGATGCAACAGAAATTTTGCGGATTGGTCAATCCGTTCGCGAGATATGGCAGTTTGGAGATAAGAAACGCTTGAGAAACTCAAAATTTTCGCAGTTCTGATGCTCAAAACGAATAACTAGAACGGCCTAGGGGAAAAGAACGCATACCGATGTAATCGGGCGAGTTTCTACTTTCAGATGCAAGAGAAATTTTGCGGATTGGTCAATCCGTTCGCGAGATATGGCCGTTTGGATGTAAGAAACGCTTTAGAAACTCAAAATTTTCGCAGTTCTGATGCTCGAAACGAATAACTAGAACGGCCTAGGTGAACACTACACCTACCGCTGTAATCGGGCGAGTTTCTACTTTCAGATGCAACAGAAATTTTGCGGATTGATCAATCCGTTCGCGAGATATGGCAGTTTGGAGATAAGAAACGCTTGAGAAACTCAAAATTTTAGCAGTTCTGATGCTCGAAACGAATAAGTAGAACGGCCTAGGGGAAGAGTGCGCATACCGTTGTAATCGGGCGAGTTTCTACTTTCAGACGCAACAGAAATTTTGCGGATTGGTCAATCCGTTCGCGAGATATGGCAGTTTGGAAGTAAGAAACGCTTGAGGAACTCAAAATTTTCGCAGTTCTGATGCTCGAAATGAATAACTGGATCGGCCTAGGGGAAAACTACACATACCGTTGTAATCGGGCGAGTTTCTACTTTCAGATGCAACAGAAATTTTGCGGATTGATCAATCCGTTCGCGAGATATGGAAGTTTGGAGATAAGAAACGCTTGAGAAACTCAAAATTTTCGGAGTTCTGATGCTCGAAACGAATAAGTAGAACGGCCTAGGGGAAAAGAACGCATACCGATGTAATCGGGCGAGTTTCTACTTTCAGATGCAAGAGAAATTTTGCGGATTGGTCAATCCTTTCGCGAGATATGGCCGTTTGGATGTAAGAAACGCTTTAGAAACTCAAAATTTTCGCAGTTCTGATGCTCGAAACGAATAACTAGAACGGCCCAGGGGAAAACTACACATACCGTTGTAATCGGGCGAGTTTCTACTTTCAGATGCAACAGAAATTTTGCGGATTGGTCAATCCGGTCGCGAGATATGGCAGTTTGGAGATAAGAAACGCTTGAGAAACTCAAAATTTTCGCAGTTCTGATGCTCGAAACGTATAACTAGTACGGCCTAGGGGAAAACTACACCTACCGCTGTAATCGGGCGAGTTTCTACTTTCAGATGCAAGAGAAATTTTGCGGATTGGTCAATCCGTTCGCGAGATATGGCCGTTTGGATGTAAGAAACGCTTTAGAAACTCAAAATTTTCGCAGTTCTGATGCTCGAAACGAATAACTAGAACGGCCCAGGGGACAAGTGCGCATACCGTTGTAATCGGGCGAGTTTCTACTTTCAGATGCAACAGCAATTTTGCGGATTGATCAATCCCTTCGCGAGATATGGCAGTTTGGAGATAAGAAACGCTTGAGAAGCTCAAAATTTTCGCAGTTCTGATGCTCGAAACGAATAACTGGAACGGCCTAGGGGAAAACTACACATACCGTTGTAATCGGGCGAGTTTCTACTTTCAGATGCAACAGAAATTTTGCGGATTGATCAATCCGTTCGCGAGATACGGCAGTTCGGAGATAAGAAACGCTTGAGAAACTCAAAATTTTCGCAGTTCTGATGCTCAAAACGAATAACTAGAACGGCCCAGGCGAAAAGTGCGCATACCTTTGTAATCGGGCGAGTCTCTACTTTCAAATGCAACAGAAGTTTTGCGGATTGGTCAATCCGTTCGCGAGATATGGCAGTTTGGAAGTAAGAAACGCTTGAGAAACTCAAAATTTTTGCAGTTCTGATGCTCGAAACGAATAACTAGCACGGCCTAGGGGAAAAGTGCGCATACCGTTGTAATCGGGCGAGTTTCTACTTTCAGATGCAATAGAAATTTTGCGGATTGATCAATCCGTTCGCGAGATATGGCAGTTTGGAGATAAGAAACGCTTGAGAAACTCAAAATTTTCGCAGTTCTGATGCTCGAAACGAATAACTAGAACGGCCTAGGGGAAAACTATACATACCGTTGTAATCGGGCGAGTTTCTCCTTTCAGATGCCACAGAAATTTTGCGGATTGGTCAATCCGTTCGCGAGATATGGCAGTTTGGAGATAAGAAACCCTCGAGAAACTCAAAATTTTCGCAGTTCTGATGCTCGAAACGAATAACTAGAACGGCCTAGGGGAAAAGAACGCATACCGTTGTAATCGGGCGAGTTTCTACTCTCAGACGCAACAGAAATTTTGCGGATTGATCAATCCGTTCGCGCGATATGGCAGTTTGGAGATAAGAAACGCTTGGGAAGCTCAAAATTTTCGCAGTTCTGATGCTCGAAACGAATAACTGGAACGGCCTAGGGGAAAACTACACATACCGTTGTAATCGGGCGAGTTTCTACTTTCAGATGCAACAGAAATTTTGCGGATTGGTCAATCCGTTCGCGAGATATGGCAGTTTGGAAGTAAGAAACGCTTGAGAAACTCAAAATTTTCGCAGTTCTGATGCTCGAAACGAATAACTGGAACGGCCTAGGGGAAAACTACACATACCGTTGTAATCGGGCGAGTTTCTACTTTCAGATGCAATAGAAATTTTGCGGATTGATCAATCCGTTCGCGAGATATGGCAGTTTGGAGATAAGAAACCCTCGAGAAACTCAAAATTTTCGCAGTTCTGATGCTCGAAACGAATAACTAGAACGGCCTAGGGGAAAAGAACGCATACCGTTGTAATCGGGCGAGTTTCTACTTTCAGATGCAACAGAAATTTTGCGGATTTGTCAATCCGTTCGCGAGATATGGCCGTTTGGATGTAAGAAACGCTTTAGAAACTCAAAATTTTCGCAGTTCTGATGCTCGAAACGAATAACTAGAACGGCCCAGGGGACAAGTGCGCATACCGTTGTAACCGGGCGAGTTTCTACTTTCAGATGCAACAGCAATTTTGCGGATTGATCAATCCCTTCGCGAGATATGGCAGTTTGGAGATAAGAAACGCTTGAGAAGCTCAAAATTTTCGCAGTTCTGATGCTCGAAACGAATAACTGGAACGGCCTAGGGGAAAACTACACATACCGTTGTAATCGGGCGAGTTTCTACTTTCAGATGCAACAGAAATTTTGCGGATTGATCAATCCGTTCGCGAGATACGGCAGTTCGGAGATAAGAAACGCTTGAGAAACTCAAAATTTTCGCAGTTCTGATGCTCAAAACGAATAACTAGAACGGCCCAGGCGAAAAGTGCGCATACCTTTGTAATCGGGCGAGTCTCTACTTTCAAATGCAACAGAAGTTTTGCGGATTGGTCAATCCGTTCGCGAGATATGGCAGTTTGGAAGTAAGAAACGCTTGAGAAACTCAAAATTTTTGCAGTTCTGATGCTCGAAACGAATAACTAGCACGGCCTAGGGGAAAAATGCGCATACCGTTGTAATCGGGCGAGTTTCTACTTTCAGATGCAATAGAAATTTTGCGGATTGATCAATCCGTTCGCGAGATATGGCAGTTTGGAGATAAGAAACGCTTGAGAAACTCAAAATTTTCGCAGTTCTGATGCTCGAAACGAATAACTAGAACGGCCTAGGGGAAAACTATACATACCGTTGTAATCGGGCGAGTTTCTCCTTTCAGATGCCACAGAAATTTTGCGGATTGGTCAATCCGTTCGCGAGATATGGCAGTTTGGAGGTAAGAAACGCTTGAGAAACTCAAAATTTTCGCAGTTCTGATGCTCGAAACGAATAAGTAGAACGGCCTAGGGGAAGAGTGCGCACACCGTTGTAATCGGGCGAGTTTCTACTTTCAGACGCAACAGAAATTTTGCGGATTGATCAATTCGTTCGCGAGATATGGCAGTTTGGAGATAAGAAACGCTTGAGAAGCTCAACATTTTCGCAGTTCTGATGCTCGAAACGAATAACTGGAATGGCCTAGGGGAAAACTACACATACCGTTGTAATCGGGCGTATTTCTACTTTCAGATGCAACAGAAATTTTGCGGATTGGTCAATCCGTTCGCGAGATGTGGCAGTTTGGAGGTAAGAAACGCTTGAGAAACTCAAAATTTTCGCAGTTCTGATGCTCGAAACGAATAACTAGAACGGCCTAGGTGAACACTACACCTACCGTTGTAATCGGGCGAGTTTCTACTTTCAGATGCAACAGAAATTTTGCGGATTGGTCAATCCGTTCGCGAGATATGGCAGTTTGGAAGTAAGAAACGCTTGAGAAACTCAAAATTTTCGCAGTTCTGATGCTCGAAACGAATAACTAGAACGGCCTAGGGGACAAGTGCGCATACCGTTGTAATCGGGCGAGTTTCTACTTTCAGATGCAACAGAAATTTTGCGGATTGGTCAATCCGTTCGCGAGATATGGCAGTTTGGAGGTAAGAAACGCTTGAGAAACCCAAAATTTTCGCAGTTCTGATGCTCGAAACGAATAAGTAGAACGGCCTAGGGGAAGAGTGCGCATACCGTTGTAATCGGGCGAGTTTCTACTTTCAGACGCAACAGAAATTTTGCGGATTGGTCAATCCGTTCGCGAGATATGGCAGTTTGGAAGTAAGAAACGCTTGAGAAACTCAAAATTTTCGCAGTTCTGATGCTCGAAATGAATAACTGGATCGGCCTAGGGGAAAACTACACATACCGTTGTAATCGGGCGAGTTTCTACTTTCAGATGCAACAGAAATTTTGCGGATTGATCAATCCGTTCGCGAGATATGGAAGTTTGGAGATAAGAAACGCTTGAGAAACTCAAAATTTTCGGAGTTCTGATGCTCGAAACGAATAAGTAGAACGGCCTAGGGGAAAAGAACGCATACCGATGTAATCGGGCGAGTTTCTACTTTCAGATGCAAGAGAAATTTTGCGGATTGGTCAATCCTTTCGCGAGATATGGCCGTTTGGATGTAAGAAACGCTTTAGAAACTCAAAATTTTCGCAGTTCTGATGCTCGAAACGAATAACTAGAACGGCCCAGGGGAAAACTACACATACCGTTGTAATCGGGCGAGTTTCTACTTTCAGATGCAACAGAAATTTTGCGGATTGGTCAATCCGGTCGCGAGATATGGCAGTTTGGAGATAAGAAACGCTTGAGAAACTCAAAATTTTCGCAGTTCTGATGCTCGAAACGTATAACTAGTACGGCCTAGGGGAAAACTACACCTACCGCTGTAATCGGGCGAGTTTCTACTTTCAGATGCAAGAGAAATTTTGCGGATTGGTCAATCCGTTCGCGAGATATGGCCGTTTGGATGTAAGAAACGCTTTAGAAACTCAAAATTTTCGCAGTTCTGATGCTCGAAACGAATAACTAGAACGGCCCAGGGGACAAGTGCGCATACCGTTGTAATCGGGCGAGTATCTACTTTCAGATGCAACAGCAATTTTGCGGATTGATCAATCCGTTCGCGAGATATGGCAGTTTGGAGATAAGAAACGCTTGAGAAGCTCAAAATTTTCGCAGTTCTGATGCTCGAAACGAATAACTGGAACGGCCTAGGGGAAAACTACACATACCGTTGTAATCGAGAGAGTTTCTACTTTCAGATGCAACAGAAATTTTGCGGATTGATCAATCCGTTCGCGAGATATGGCAGTTCGGAGATAAGAAACGCTTGAGAAACTCAAAATTTTCGCAGTTCTGATGCTCAAAACGAATAACTAGAACGGCCCAGGCGAAAAGTGCGCATACCGTTGTAATCGGGCGAGTCTCTACTTTCAAATGCAACAGAAATTTTGCGGATTGGTCAATCCGTTCGCGAGATATGGCAGTTTGGAAGTAAGAAACGCTTGAGAAACTCAAAATTTTCGCAGTTCTGATGCTCGAAACGAATAACTAGAACAGCCTAGGGGAACACTACACATACCGTTGTAATCGGGCGAGTTTCTACTTTCAGATGCAACAGAAATTTTGCGGATTGGTCAATCCGTTCGCGAGATATGGCAGTTTGGAGATAAGAAACGCTTGAGAAACTCAAAATTTTCGCAGTTCTGATGCTCAAAACGAATAACTAGAACGGCCTAGGGGAAAAGAACGCATACCGATGTAATCGGGCGAGTTTCTACTTTCAGATGCAAGAGAAATTTTGCGGATTGGTCAATCCGTTCGCGAGATATGGCCGTTTGGATGTAAGAAACGCTTTAGAAACTCAAAATTTTCGCAGTTCTGATGCTCGAAACGAATAACTAGAACGGCCTAGGTGAACACTACACCTACCGCTGTAATCGGGCGAGTTTCTACTTTCAGATGCAACAGAAATTTTGCGGATTGATCAATCCGTTCGCGAGATATGGCAGTTTGGAGATAAGAAACGCTTGAGAAACTCAAAATTTTAGCAGTTCTGATGCTCGAAACGAATAAGTAGAACGGCCTAGGGGAAGAGTGCGCATACCGTTGTAATCGGGCGAGTTTCTACTTTCAGACGCAACAGAAATTTTGCGGATTGGTCAATCCGTTCGCGAGATATGGCAGTTTGGAAGTAAGAAACGCTTGAGGAACTCAAAATTTTCGCAGTTCTGATGCTCGAAATGAATAACTGGATCGGCCTAGGGGAAAACTACACATACCGTTGTAATCGGGCGAGTTTCTACTTTCAGATGCAACAGAAATTTTGCGGATTGATCAATCCGTTCGCGAGATATGGAAGTTTGGAGATAAGAAACGCTTGAGAAACTCAAAATTTTCGGAGTTCTGATGCTCGAAACGAATAAGTAGAACGGCCTAGGGGAAAAGAACGCATACCGATGTAATCGGGCGAGTTTCTACTTTCAGATGCAAGAGAAATTTTGCGGATTGGTCAATCCTTTCGCGAGATATGGCCGTTTGGATGTAAGAAACGCTTTAGAAACTCAAAATTTTCGCAGTTCTGATGCTCGAAACGAATAACTAGAACGGCCCAGGGGAAAACTACACATACCGTTGTAATCGGGCGAGTTTCTACTTTCAGATGCAACAGAAATTTTGCGGATTGGTCAATCCGGTCGCGAGATATGGCAGTTTGGAGATAAGAAACGCTTGAGAAACTCAAAATTTTCGCAGTTCTGATGCTCGAAACGTATAACTAGTACGGCCTAGGGGAAAACTACACCTACCGCTGTAATCGGGCGAGTTTCTACTTTCAGATGCAAGAGAAATTTTGCGGATTGGTCAATCCGTTCGCGAGATATGGCCGTTTGGATGTAAGAAACGCTTTAGAAACTCAAAATTTTCGCAGTTCTGATGCTCGAAACGAATAACTAGAACGGCCCAGGGGACAAGTGCGCATACCGTTGTAATCGGGCGAGTTTCTACTTTCAGATGCAACAGCAATTTTGCGGATTGATCAATCCCTTCGCGAGATATGGCAGTTTGGAGATAAGAAACGCTTGAGAAGCTCAAAATTTTCGCAGTTCTGATGCTCGAAACGAATAACTGGAACGGCCTAGGGGAAAACTACACATACCGTTGTAATCGGGCGAGTTTCTACTTTCAGATGCAACAGAAATTTTGCGGATTGATCAATCCGTTCGCGAGATACGGCAGTTCGGAGATAAGAAACGCTTGAGAAACTCAAAATTTTCGCAGTTCTGATGCTCAAAACGAATAACTAGAACGGCCCAGGCGAAAAGTGCGCATACCTTTGTAATCGGGCGAGTCTCTACTTTCAAATGCAACAGAAGTTTTGCGGATTGGTCAATCCGTTCGCGAGATATGGCAGTTTGGAAGTAAGAAACGCTTGAGAAACTCAAAATTTTTGCAGTTCTGATGCTCGAAACGAATAACTAGCACGGCCTAGGGGAAAAGTGCGCATACCGTTGTAATCGGGCGAGTTTCTACTTTCAGATGCAATAGAAATTTTGCGGATTGATCAATCCGTTCGCGAGATATGGCAGTTTGGAGATAAGAAACGCTTGAGAAACTCAAAATTTTCGCAGTTCTGATGCTCGAAACGAATAACTAGAACGGCCTAGGGGAAAACTATACATACCGTTGTAATCGGGCGAGTTTCTCCTTTCAGATGCCACAGAAATTTTGCGGATTGGTCAATCCGTTCGCGAGATATGGCAGTTTGGAGGTAAGAAACGCTTGAGAAACTCAAAATTTTCGCAGTTCTGATGCTCGAAACGAATAAGTAGAACGGCCTAGGGGAAGAGTGCGCACACCGTTGTAATCGGGCGAGTTTCTACTCTCAGACGCAACAGAAATTTTGCGGATTGATCAATCCGTTCGCGCGATATGGCAGTTTGGAGATAAGAAACGCTTGGGAAGCTCAAAATTTTCGCAGTTCTGATGCTCGAAACGAATAACTGGAACGGCCTAGGGGAAAACTACACATACCGTTGTAATCGGGCGAGTTTCTACTTTCAGATGCAACAGAAATTTTGCGGATTGGTCAATCCGTTCGCGAGATATGGCAGTTTGGAAGTAAGAAACGCTTGAGAAACTCAAAATTTTCGCAGTTCTGATGCTCGAAACGAATAACTGGAACGGCCTAGGGGAAAACTACACATACCGTTGTAATCGGGCGAGTTTCTACTTTCAGATGCAATAGAAATTTTGCGGATTGATCAATCCGTTCGCGAGATATGGCAGTTTGGAGATAAGAAACCCTCGAGAAACTCAAAATTTTCGCAGTTCTGATGCTCGAAACGAATAACTAGAACGGCCTAGGGGAAAAGAACGCATACCGTTGTAATCGGGCGAGTTTCTACTTTCAGATGCAACAGAAATTTTGCGGATTTGTCAATCCGTTCGCGAGATATGGCCGTTTGGATGTAAGAAACGCTTTAGAAACTCAAAATTTTCGCAGTTCTGATGCTCGAAACGAATAACTAGAACGGCCCAGGGGACAAGTGCGCATACCGTTGTAATCGGGCGAGTTTCTACTTTCAGATGCAACAGCAATTTTGCGGATTGATCAATCCCTTCGCGAGATATGGCAGTTTGGAGATAAGAAACGCTTGAGAAGCTCAAAATTTTCGCAGTTCTGATGCTCGAAACGAATAACTGGAACGGCCTAGGGGAAAACTACACATACCGTTGTAATCGGGCGAGTTTCTACTTTCAGATGCAACAGAAATTTTGCGGATTGATCAATCCGTTCGCGAGATACGGCAGTTCGGAGATAAGAAACGCTTGAGAAACTCAAAATTTTCGCAGTTCTGATGCTCAAAACGAATAACTAGAACGGCCCAGGCGAAAAGTGCGCATACCTTTGTAATCGGGCGAGTCTCTACTTTCAAATGCAACAGAAGTTTTGCGGATTGGTCAATCCGTTCGCGAGATATGGCAGTTTGGAAGTAAGAAACGCTTGAGAAACTCAAAATTTTTGCAGTTCTGATGCTCGAAACGAATAACTAGCACGGCCTAGGGGAAAAGTGCGCATACCGTTGTAATCGGGCGAGTTTCTACTTTCAGATGCAATAGAAATTTTGCGGATTGATCAATCCGTTCGCGAGATATGGCAGTTTGGAGATAAGAAACGCTTGAGAAACTCAAAATTTTCGCAGTTCTGATGCTCGAAACGAATAACTAGAACGGCCTAGGGGAAAACTATACATACCGTTGTAATCGGGCGAGTTTCTCCTTTCAGATGCCACAGAAATTTTGCGGATTGGTCAATCCGTTCGCGAGATATGGCAGTTTGGAGGTAAGAAACGCTTGAGAAACTCAAAATTTTCGCAGTTCTGATGCTCGAAACGAATAAGTAGAACGGCCTAGGGGAAGAGTGCGCACACCGTTGTAATCGGGCGAGTTTCTACTTTCAGACGCAACAGAAATTTTGCGGATTGATCAATCCGTTCGCGCGATATGGCAGTTTGTCGATAAGAAACGCTTGGGAAGCTCAAAATTTTCGCAGTTCTGATGCTCGAAACGAATAACTGGAACGGCCTAGGGGAAAACTACACATACCGTTGTAATCGGGCGAGTTTCTACTTTCAGATGCAACAGAAATTTTGCGGATTGGTCAATCCGTTCGCGAGATATGGCAGTTTGGAAGTAAGAAACGCTTGAGAAACTCAAAATTTTCGCAGTTCTGATGCTCGAAACGAATAACTGGAACGGCCTAGGGGAAAACTACACATACCGTTGTAATCGGGCGAGTTTCTACTTTCAGATGCAATAGAAATTTTGCGGATTGATCAATCCGTTCGCGAGATATGGCAGTTTGGAGATAAGAAACCCTCGAGAAACTCAAAATTTTCGCAGTTCTGATGCTCGAAACGAATAACTAGAACGGCCTAGGGGAAAAGAACGCATACCGTTGTAATCGGGCGAGTTTCTACTTTCAGATGCAACAGAAATTTTGCGGATTGGTCAATCCGTTCGCGAGATATGGCTGTTTGGATGTAAGAAACGCTTTAGAAACTCAAAATTTTCGCAGTTCTGATGCTGGAAATGAATAACTGGATCGGCCTAGGGGAAAACTACACATACCGTTGTAATCGGGCGAGTTTCTACTTTCAGATGCAACAGAAATTTTGTGGATTGATCAATCCGTTCGCGAGATATGGCAGTTTGGAGATAAGAAACGCTTGAGACGCTAAATTTTCGGAGTTCTGATGCTCGAAACGAATAAGTAGAACGGCCTAGGGGAAAAGAACGCATACCGATGTAATCGGGCGAGTTTCTACTTTCAGATGCAAGAGAAATTTTGCGGATTGATCAATCCGGTCGCGAGATATGGCAGTTTGGAGATAAGAAACGCTTGAGAAGCTCAAAATTTTCGCAGTTCTGATGCTCGAAACGTATAACTAGCACGGCCTATGGGAAAACTACACCTACCGCTGTAATCGGGCGAGTTTCTACTTTCAGATGCAACAGAAATTTTGCGGTTTGATCAATCCGTTCGCGAGATATGGCAGTTTGGAGATAAGAAGCGCTTGAGAAACTCAAAATTTTCGCAGTTCTGATGCTCGAAACGAATAAGTAGAACGGCCTAGGGGAAGAGTGCGCATACCGTTGTAATCGGGCGAGTTTCTACTTTCAGACGCAACAGAAATTTTGCGGATTGATCAATCCGTTCGCGAGATATGGCAGTTTGGAGATAAGAAACGCTTGAGAAGCTCAAAATTTTCGCAGTTCTGATGCTCGAAACGAATAACTGGAACGGCCTAGGGGAAAATTACACATACCGTTGTAATCGGGCGAGTTTCTACTTTCAGATGCAACAGCAATTTTGCGGATTGATCAATCCGTTCGCGAGATATGGCAGTTTGGAGATAAGAAACGCTTGAGAAACTCAAAATTTTCGCAGTTCTGATGCTCGAAACGAATAACTAGAACGGCCTAGGGGAACACTACACCTACCGTTGTAATCGGGCGAGTTTCTACTTTCAGATGCAACAGAAATTTTGCGTTTTGGTCAATCCGTTCGCGAGATATGGCAGTTTGGAGATAAGAAACGCTTGAGAAACTCAAAATTTTCGCAGTTCTGATGCTCAAAACGAATAACTAGAACGGCCTAGGGGAAAAGAACGCATACCGATGTAATCGGGCGAGTTTCTACTTTCAGATGCAAGAGAAATTTTGCGGATTGGTCAATCCGTTCGCGAGATATGGCCGTTTGGATGTAAGAAACGCTTTAGAAACTCAAAATTTTCGCAGTTCTGATGCTCGAAACGAATAACTAGAACGGCCCAGGGGACAAGTGCGCATACCGTTGTAATCGGGCGAGTTTCTACTTTCAGATGCAACAGAAATTTTGCGGATTGATCAATTCGTTCGCGAGATATGGCAGTTTGGAGATAAGAAACGCTTGAGAAGCTCAACATTTTCGCAGTTCTGATGCTCGAAACGAATAACTGGAACGGCCTAGGGGAAAACTACACATACCGTTGTAATCGGGCGTATTTCTACTTTCAGATGCAACAGAAATTTTGCGGATTGGTCAATCCGTTCGCGAGATGTGGCAGTTTGGAGGTAAGAAACGCTTGAGAAACTCAAAATTTTCGCAGTTCTGATGCTCGAAACGAATAACTAGAACGGCCTAGGTGAACACTACACCTACCGTTGTAATCGGGCGAGTTTCTACTTTCAGATGCAACAGAAATTTTGCGGATTGGTCAATCCGTTCGCGAGATATGGCAGTTTGGAAGTAAGAAACGCTTGAGAAACTCAAAATTTTCGCAGTTCTGATGCTCGAAACGAATAACTAGAACGGCCTAGGGGAAGAGTGCGCATACCGTTGTAATCGGGCGAGTTTCTACTTTCAGACGCAACAGAAATTTTGCGGATTGGTCAATCCGTTCGCGAGATATGGCAGTTTGGAAGTAAGAAACGCTTGAGAAACTCAAAATTTTCGCAGTTCTGATGCTCGAAATGAATAACTGGATCGGCCTAGGGGAAAACTACACATACCGTTGTAATCGGGCGAGTTTCTACTTTCAGATGCAACAGAAATTTTGCGGATTGATCAATCCGTTCGCGAGATATGGAAGTTTGGAGATAAGAAACGCTTGAGAAACTCAAAATTTTCGGAGTTCTGATGCTCGAAACGAATAAGTAGAACGGCCTAGGGGAAAAGAACGCATACCGATGTAATCGGGCGAGTTTCTACTTTCAGATGCAAGAGAAATTTTGCGGATTGGTCAATCCTTTCGCGAGATATGGCCGTTTGGATGTAAGAAACGCTTTAGAAACTCAAAATTTTCGCAGTTCTGATGCTCGAAACGAATAACTAGAACGGCCCAGGGGAAAACTACACATACCGTTGTAATCGGGCGAGTTTCTACTTTCAGATGCAACAGAAATTTTGCGGATTGGTCAATCCGGTCGCGAGATATGGCAGTTTGGAGATAAGAAACGCTTGAGAAACTCAAAATTTTCGCAGTTCTGATGCTCGAAACGTATAACTAGTACGGCCTAGGGGAAAACTACACCTACCGCTGTAATCGGGCGAGTTTCTACTTTCAGATGCAAGAGAAATTTTGCGGATTGGTCAATCCGTTCGCGAGATATGGCCGTTTGGATGTAAGAAACGCTTTAGAAACTCAAAATTTTCGCAGTTCTGATGCTCGAAACGAATAACTAGAACGGCCCAGGGGACAAGTGCGCATACCGTTGTAATCGGGCGAGTTTCTACTTTCAGATGCAACAGCAATTTTGCGGATTGATCAATCCGTTCGCGAGATATGGCAGTTTGGAGATAAGAAACGCTTGAGAAGCTCAAAATTTTCGCAGTTCTGATGCTCGAAACGAATAACTGGAACGGCCTAGGGGAAAACTACACATACCGTTGTAATCGAGCGAGCTTCTACTTTCAGATGCAACAGAAATTTTGCGGATTGATCAATCCGTTCGCGAGATATGGCAGTTCGGAGATAAGAAACGCTTGAGAAACTCAAAATTTTCGCAGTTCTGATGCTCAAAACGAATAACTAGAACGGCCCAGGCGAAAAGTGCGCATACCGTTGTAATCGGGCGAGTTTCTACTTTCAGACGCAACAGAAATTTTGCGGATTGGTCAATCCGTTCGCGAGATATGGCAGTTTGGAAGTAAGAAACGCTTGAGAAACTCAAAATTTTCGCAGTTCTGATGCTCGAAATGAATAACTGGATCGGCCTAGGGGAAAACTACACATACCGTTGTAATCGGGCGAGTTTCTACTTTCAGATGCAACAGAAATTTTGCGGATTGATCAATCCGTTCGCGAGATATGGAAGTTTGGAGATAAGAAACGCTTGAGAAACTCAAAATTTTCGCAGTTCTGATGCTCGAAACGAATAACTAGAACGGCCTAGGTGAACACTACACCTACCGTTGTAATCGGGCGAGTTTCTACTTTCAGATGCAACAGAAATTTTGCGGATTGGTCAATCCGTTCGCGAGATATGGCAGTTTGGAAGTAAGAAACGCTTGAGAAACTCAAAATTTTCGCAGTTCTGATGCTCGAAACGAATAACTAGAACGGCCTAGGGGAAGAGTGCGCATACCGTTGTAATCGGGCGAGTTTCTACTTTCAGACGCAACAGAAATTTTGCGGATTGGTCAATCCGTTCGCGAGATATGGCAGTTTGGAAGTAAGAAACGCTTGAGAAACTCAAAATTTTCGCAGTTCTGATGCTCGAAATGAATAACTGGATCGGCCTAGGGGAAAACTACACATACCGTTGTAATCGGGCGAGTTTCTACTTTCAGATGCAACAGAAATTTTGCGGATTGATCAATCCGTTCGCGAGATATGGAAGTTTGGAGATAAGAAACGCTTGAGAAACTCAAAATTTTCGGAGTTCTGATGCTCGAAACGAATAAGTAGAACGGCCTAGGGGAAAAGAACGCATACCGATGTAATCGGGCGAGTTTCTACTTTCAGATGCAAGAGAAATTTTGCGGATTGGTCAATCCTTTCGCGAGATATGGCCGTTTGGATGTAAGAAACGCTTTAGAAACTCAAAATTTTCGCAGTTCTGATGCTCGAAACGAATAACTAGAACGGCCCAGGGGAAAACTACACATACCGTTGTAATCGGGCGAGTTTCTACTTTCAGATGCAACAGAAATTTTGCGGATTGGTCAATCCGGTCGCGAGATATGGCAGTTTGGAGATAAGAAACGCTTGAGAAACTCAAAATTTTCGCAGTTCTGATGCTCGAAACGTATAACTAGTACGGCCTAGGGGAAAACTACACCTACCGCTGTAATCGGGCGAGTTTCTACTTTCAGATGCAAGAGAAATTTTGCGGATTGGTCAATCCGTTCGCGAGATATGGCCGTTTGGATGTAAGAAACGCTTTAGAAACTCAAAATTTTCGCAGTTCTGATGCTCGAAACGAATAACTAGAACGGCCCAGGGGACAAGTGCGCATACCGTTGTAATCGGGCGAGTTTCTACTTTCAGATGCAACAGCAATTTTGCGGATTGATCAATCCGTTCGCGAGATATGGCAGTTTGGAGATAAGAAACGCTTGAGAAGCTCAAAATTTTCGCAGTTCTGATGCTCGAAACGAATAACTGGAACGGCCTAGGGGAAAACTACACATACCGTTGTAATCGAGCGAGTTTCTACTTTCAGATGCAACAGAAATTTTGCGGATTGATCAATCCGTTCGCGAGATATGGCAGTTCGGAGATAAGAAACGCTTGAGAAACTCAAAATTTTCGCAGTTCTGATGCTCAAAACGAATAACTAGAACGGCCCAGGCGAAAAGTGCGCATACCGTTGTAATCGGGCGAGTCTCTACTTTCAAATGCAACAGAAATTTTGCGGATTGGTCAATCCGTTCGCGAGATATGGCAGTTTGGAAGTAAGAAACGCTTGAGAAACTCAAAATTTTCGCAGTTCTGATGCTCGAAACGAATAACTAGAACAGCCTAGGGGAACACTACACATACCGTTGTAATCGGGCGAGTTTCTACTTTCAGATGCAACAGAAATTTTGCGGATTGGTCAATCCGTTCGCGAGATATGGCAGTTTGGAGATAAGAAACGCTTGAGAAACTCAAAATTTTCGCAGTTCTGATGCTCAAAACGAATAACTAGAACGGCCTAGGGGAAAAGAACGCATACCGATGTAATCGGGCGAGTTTCTACTTTCAGATGCAAGAGAAATTTTGCGGATTGGTCAATCCGTTCGCGAGATATGGCCGTTTGGATGTAAGAAACGCTTTAGAAACTCAAAATTTTCGCAGTTCTGATGCTCGAAACGAATAACTAGAACGGCCTAGGTGAACACTACACCTACCGCTGTAATCGGGCGAGTTTCTACTTTCAGATGCAACAGAAATTTTGCGGATTGATCAATCCGTTCGCGAGATATGGCAGTTTGGAGATAAGAAACGCTTGAGAAACTCAAAATTTTAGCAGTTCTGATGCTCGAAACGAATAAGTAGAACGGCCTAGGGGAAGAGTGCGCATACCGTTGTAATCGGGCGAGTTTCTACTTTCAGACGCAACAGAAATTTTGCGGATTGGTCAATCCGTTCGCGAGATATGGCAGTTTGGAAGTAAGAAACGCTTGAGAAACTCAAAGTTTTCGCAGTTCTGATGCTCGAAATGAATAACTGGATCGGCCTAGGGGAAAACTACACATACCGTTGTAATCGGGCGAGTTTCTACTTTCAGATGCAACAGAAATTTTGCGGATTGATCAATCCGTTCGCGAGATATGGAAGTTTGGAGATAAGAAACGCTTGAGAAACTCAAAATTTTCGGAGTTCTGATGCTCGAAACGAATAAGTAGAACGGCCTAGGGGAAAAGAACGCATACCGATGTAATCGGGCGAGTTTCTACTTTCAGATGCAAGAGAAATTTTGCGGATTGGTCAATCCTTTCGCGAGATATGGCCGTTTGGATGTAAGAAACGCTTTAGAAACTCAAAATTTTCGCAGTTCTGATGCTCGAAACGAATAACTAGAACGGCCCAGGGGAAAACTACACACACCGTTGTAATCGGGCGAGTTTCTACTTTCAGATGCAACAGAAATTTTGCGGATTGGTCAATCCGGTCGCGAGATATGGCAGTTTGGAGATAAGAAACGCTTGAGAAACTCAAAATTTTCGCAGTTCTGATGCTCGAAACGTATAACTAGTACGGCCTAGGGGAAAACTACACCTACCGCTGTAATCGGGCGAGTTTCTACTTTCAGATGCAAGAGAAATTTTGCGGATTGGTCAATCCGTTCGCGAGATATGGCCGTTTGGATGTAAGAAACGCTTTAGAAACTCAAAATTTTCGCAGTTCTGATGCTCGAAACGAATAACTAGAACGGCCCAGGGGACAAGTGCGCATACCGTTGTAATCGGGCGAGTTTCTACTTTCAGATGCAACAGCAATTTTGCGGATTGATCAATCCGTTCGCGAGATATGGCAGTTTGGAGATAAGAAACGCTTGAGAAGCTCAAAATTTTCGCAGTTCTGATGCTCGAAACGAATAACTGGAACGGCCTAGGGGAAAACTACACATACCGTTGTAATCGAGCGAGTTTCTACTTTCAGATGCAACAGAAATTTTGCGGATTGATCAATCCGTTCGCGAGATATGGCAGTTCGGAGATAAGAAACGCTTGAGAAACTCAAAATTTTCGCAGTTCTGATGCTCAAAACGAATAACTAGAACGGCCCAGGCGAAAAGTGCGCATACCGTTGTAATCGGGCGAGTCTCTACTTTCAAATGCAACAGAAATTTTGCGGATTGGTCAATCCGTTCGCGAGATATGGCAGTTTGGAAGTAAGAAACGCTTGAGAAACTCAAAATTTTCGCAGTTCTGATGCTCGAAACGAATAACTAGAACAGCCTAGGGGAACACTACACATACCGTTGTAATCGGGCGAGTTTCTACTTTCAGATGCAACAGAAATTTTGCGGATTGGTCAATCCGTTCGCGAGATATGGCAGTTTGGAGATAAGAAACGCTTGAGAAACTCAAAATTTTCGCAGTTCTGATGCTCAAAACGAATAACTAGAACGGCCTAGGGGAAAAGAACGCATACCGATGTAATCGGGCGAGTTTCTACTTTCAGATGCAAGAGAAATTTTGCGGATTGGTCAATCCGTTCGCGAGATATGGCCGTTTGGATGTAAGAAACGCTTTAGAAACTCAAAATTTTCGCAGTTCTGATGCTCGAAACGAATAACTAGAACGGCCTAGGTGAACACTACACCTACCGCTGTAATCGGGCGAGTTTCTACTTTCAGATGCAACAGAAATTTTGCGGATTGATCAATCCGTTCGCGAGATATGGCAGTTTGGAGATAAGAAACGCTTGAGAAACTCAAAATTTTAGCAGTTCTGATGCTCGAAACGAATAAGTAGAACGGCCTAGGGGAAGAGTGCGCATACCGTTGTAATCGGGCGAGTTTCTACTTTCAGACGCAACAGAAATTTTGCGGATTGGTCAATCCGTTCGCGAGATATGGCAGTTTGGAAGTAAGAAACGCTTGAGAAACTCAAAATTTTCGCAGTTCTGATGCTCGAAATGAATAACTGGATCGGCCTAGGGGAAAACTACACATACCGTTGTAATCGGGCGAGTTTCTACTTTCAGATGCAACAGAAATTTTGCGGATTGATCAATCCGTTCGCGAGATATGGAAGTTTGGAGATAAGAAACGCTTGAGAAACTCAAAATTTTCGGAGTTCTGATGCTCGAAACGAATAAGTAGAACGGCCTAGGGGAAAAGAACGCATACCGATGTAATCGGGCGAGTTTCTACTTTCAGATGCAAGAGAAATTTTGCGGATTGGTCAATCCTTTCGCGAGATATGGCCGTTTGGATGTAAGAAACGCTTTAGAAACTCAAAATTTTCGCAGTTCTGATGCTCGAAACGAATAACTAGCACGGCCCAGGGGAAAACTACACATACCGTTGTAATCGGGCGAGTTTCTACTTTCAGATGCAACAGAAATTTTGCGGATTGGTCAATCCGGTCGCGAGATATGGCAGTTTGGAGATAAGAAACGCTTGAGAAACTCAAAATTTTCGCAGTTCTGATGCTCGAAACGTATAACTAGTACGGCCTAGGGGAAAACTACACCTACCGCTGTAATCGGGCGAGTTTCTACTTTCAGATGCAAGAGAAATTTTGCGGATTGGTCAATCCGTTCGCGAGATATGGCCGTTTGGATGTAAGAAACGCTTTAGAAACTCAAAATTTTCGCAGTTCTGATGCTCGAAACGAATAACTAGAACGGCCCAGGGGACAAGTGCGCATACCGTTGTAATCGGGCGAGTTTCTACTTTCAGATGCAACAGCAATTTTGCGGATTGATCAATCCCTTCGCGAGATATGGCAGTTTGGAGATAAGAAACGCTTGAGAAGCTCAAAATTTTCGCAGTTCTGATGCTCGAAACGAATAACTGGAACGGCCTAGGGGAAAACTACACATACCGTTGTAATCGGGCGAGTTTCTACTTTCAGATGCAACAGAAATTTTGCGGATTGATCAATCCGTTCGCGAGATACGGCAGTTCGGAGATAAGAAACGCTTGAGAAACTCAAAATTTTCGCAGTTCTGATGCTCAAAACGAATAACTAGAACGGCCCAGGCGAAAAGTGCGCATACCTTTGTAATCGGGCGAGTCTCTACTTTCAAATGCAACAGAAATTTTGCGGATTGGTCAATCCGTTCGCGAGATATGGCAGTTTGGAAGTAAGAAACGCTTGAGAAACTCAAAATTTTTGCAGTTCTGATGCTCGAAACGAATAACTAGCACGGCCTAGGGGAAAAGTGCGCATACCGTTGTAATCGGGCGAGTTTCTACTTTCAGATGCAATAGAAATTTTGCGGATTGATCAATCCGTTCGCGAGATATGGCAGTTTGGAGATAAGAAACGCTTGAGAAACTCAAAATTTTCGCAGTTCTGATGCTCGAAACGAATAACTAGAACGGCCTAGGGGAAAACTATACATACCGTTGTAATCGGGCGAGTTTCTCCTTTCAGATGCCACAGAAATTTTGCGGATTGGTCAATCCGTTCGCGAGATATGGCAGTTTGGAGGTAAGAAACGCTTGAGAAACTCAAAATTTTCGCAGTTCTGATGCTCGAAACGAATAAGTAGAACGGCCTAGGGGAAGAGTGCGCACACCGTTGTAATCGGGCGAGTTTCTACTTTCAGACGCAACAGAAATTTTGCGGATTGATCAATCCGTTCGCGCGATATGGCAGTTTGGAGATAAGAAACGCTTGGGAAGCTCAAAATTTTCGCAGTTCTGATGCTCGAAACGAATAACTGGAACGGCCTAGGGGAAAACTACACATACCGTTGTAATCGGGCGAGTTTCTACTTTCAGATGCAACAGAAATTTTGCGGATTGATCAATCCGTTCGCGAGATATGGCAGTTTGGATATAAGAAACGCTTGAGAAGCTCAAAATTTTCGCAGTTCTGATGCTCGAAACGAATAACTGGAACGGCCTAGGGGAAAACTACACATACCGTTGTAATCGGGCGAGTTTCTACTTTCAGATGCAACAGAAATTTTGCGGATTGATCAATCCGTTCGCGAGATATGGCAGTTCGGAGATAAGAAACGCTTGAGAAACTCAAAATTTTCGCAGTTCTGATGCTCAAAACGAATAACTAGAACGGCCCAGGCGAAAAGTGCGCATACCGTTGTAATCGGGCGAGTCTCTACTTTCAAATGCAACAGAAATTTTGCGGATTGGTCAATCCGTTCGCGAGATATGGCAGTTTGGAAGTAAGAAACGCTTGAGAAACTCAAAATTTTCGCAGTTCTGATGCTCGAAACGAATAACTAGCACGGCCTAGGGGAAAAGTGCGCATACCGTTGTAATCGGGCGAGTTTCTACTTTCAGATGCAATAGAAATTTTGCGGATTGATCAATCCGTTCGCGAGATATGGCAGTTTGGAGATAAGAAACGCTTGAGAAACTCAAAATTTTCGCAGTTCTGATGCTCGAAACGAATAACTAGAACGGCCTAGGGGAAAAGAACGCATACCGATGTAATCGGGCGAGTTTCTACTTTCAGATGCAAGAGAAATTTTGCGGATTGGTCAATCCGTTCGCGAGATATGGCCGTTTGGATGTAAGAAACGCTTTAGAAACTCAAAATTTTCGCAGTTCTGATGCTCGAAACGAATAACTAGAACAGCCCAGGGGAAAAGTGCGCATACCGTTGTAATCGGGCGAGTTTCTACTTTCAAATGCAACAGAAATTTTGCGGATTGGTCAATCCGTTCGCGAGATATGGCAGTTTGGAGGTAAGAAACGCTTGAGAAACTCAAAATTTTCGGAGTTCTGATGCTCGAAACGAATAACTAGAACGGCCCAGGCGAAAAGTGCGCATACCGTTGTAATCGGGCGTGTCTCTACTTTCAAATGCAACAGAAATTTTGCAGATTGGTCAATCCGTTCGCGAGATATGGCAGTTTGGAAGTAAGAAACGCTAGAGAAACTCAAAATTTTCGCTGTTCTGATGCTCGAAACGAATAACTAGAACGGCCTAGGGGAAGAGTGCGCATACCGTTGTAATCGGGCGAGTTTCTACTTTCAGATGCAACAGAAATTTTGCGGATTGATCAATCCGTTCGCGAGATATGGCAGTTTGGAGATAAGAAACGCTTGAGAAACACAAAATTTTCGCAGTTCTGATGCTCGAAACGAGTAACTAGAACGGCCTAGGGGAAAAGTACGCATACCGTTGTAATCGGGCGAGCTTCTACTTCACAGATGCAACAGAAATTTTGCGGATTGGTCGATCCGTTCGCGAGATATGGCAGTTTGGAGATAAGAAACGCTTTAGAAACTCAAAATTTTCGCAGTTCTGATGCTCGAAACGAATAACTAGAACGGCCCAGGCGAAAAGTGCGCATACCGTTGTAATCTGGCGAGTCTCTACTTTCAAATGCAACAGAAATTTTGCGGATTGGTCAATCCGTTCGCGAGATATGGCAGTTTGGAGGTAAGAAACGCTTGAGAAACTCAAAATTTTCGGAGTTCTGATGCTCGAAACGAATAACTAGAACGGCCCAGGCGAAAAGTGCGCATACCGTTGTAATCGGGCGTGTCTCTACTTTCAAATGCAACAGAAATTTTGCAGATTGGTCAATCCGTTCGCGAGATATGGCAGTTTGGAAGTAAGAAACGCTAGAGAAACTCAAAATTTTCGCTGTTCTGATGCTCGAAACGAATAACTAGAACGGCCTAGGGGAAGAGTGCGCATACCGTTGTAATCGGGCGAGTTTCTACTTTCAGATGCAACAGAAATTTTGCGGATTGATCAATCCGTTCGCGAGATATGGCAGTTTGGAGATAAGAAACGCTTGAGAAACACAAAATTTTCGCAGTTCTGATGCTCGAAACGAGTAACTAGAACGGCCTAGGGGAAAAGTACGCATACCGTTGTAATCGGGCGAGCTTCTACTTCACAGATGCAACAGAAATTTTGCGGATTGGTCGATCCGTTCGCGAGATATGGCAGTTTGGAGATAAGAAACGCTTTAGAAACTCAAAATTTTCGCAGTTCTGATGCTCGAAACGAATAACTAGAACGGCCCAGGCGAAAAGTGCGCATACCGTTGTAATCTGGCGAGTCTCTAACTTTCAATGCAACAGAAATTTTGCGGAATGGTCAATCCGTTCGCGAGATATGGCAGTTTGGAGATAAGAAACGCTTGAGAAACACAAAATTTTCGCAGTTCTGATGCTCGAAACGAGTAACTAGAACGGCCTAGGGGAAAAGTACGCATACCGTTGTAATCGGGCGAGTTTCTACTTTTAGATGCAACAGAAATTTTCGCAGTTTCTGATGCTCGAAACGAATAAGTAGGAACGGCCTAGGGGAAGAGTGCGCATACCGTTTGTAATCGGGCGAGTTTTCTACTTTCAGACGCAACAGAATATTTTTGCGGATTGATCCATCCGTTCGCGAGATATGGCACTTTGGATGTACGAAATGCTTGAGAAACCAAAATTTTTTCGCAGTTCGATGGCTCGAAACGAATAACTAGAACGGCCTAGGGGAGAACTACACCTACCGTTGTAATCGGGCGAGTTTCTACTTTCAGATGCAACAGAAATTTGCGGATTGTCAATCCGTTCGCGAGATATGGCAGTTTGGAGGTACGAAAACGCTTGAGGAAACTCAAATTTTCGCAGTGCTGATGCTCGAAACGAATAACTGGAAACGGTCTAGGGGAAAACTACACATACCGTTTGTAATCGGGGCGAGTTCTACTTCAGATGCAACAGAAATTTGCGGATTGGTCAATCCGTTCGCGAGATATAGCAGTTTGGAGGTAAGAAACGCTGAGAAACTCAAAATTTCGCAATTCTGATGCTCGAAACGAATAACTAGAACCGCCTAGGGGAAAAGTGCGCATACCGTTGTAATCGGGCGAGTTTCTACTTTCAAATGGCAACAGAAATTTTGCGGATTGGTCATTCCGTTCGCGAGATATGGCAGTTTGGAGGTAAGAAACGCTTGAGAAACTCAAAATTTCGCAGTTCTGATGCTCGAAACGAATAAACTAGGAACGGCTAGGGGAAAACTACACCTACCGTTGTAATCGGGCGAGTTTCTACTTCAGATGCAACAGAAATTTTGCGGATTGTCGATCCGTTCGCGAGATGTGGCAGTTTGGAAGTAAGAAACGCTTGAGAAAGCTCAAAATTTTGGCAGTTCTGATGCTCGAAGCGAATAACTAGAACGGCCTAGGGGAGAAGTTACGCATACCGTTGAATCGGGGCGAGTTTCTACTTTCAGATGCAACAGAAATTATGCGGATTTGTCAATGCGTTCGCGAGATATGGCAGTTTGGAGGTAAGAAACGCTGAGAAAACTCAAATTTTCGCAGTTCTGATACTCGACAGGAATAACTAGAACGGCCTAGGAGCAAAGTGCGCATACGTTGTAATCGGGCGAGTTTTCTACTTTCAGAACAACAGGAAATTTTGCGGATTGGTCGATCCGTTCGCGAGATGTGGCATGTTTGGAAGTAAGAAACGCTTGAGAAACTCAAAATTTTGGCAGTTCTGATGCTCGAAACGAATAACTAGAACGGCCTAGGGGAAAAGTGCGCATATCGTTGTAATCGGGCGAGTTTCTAAATACTTTCAGATGAAACAGAAATTATGCGGATTGGTCAATCTTGAGAAACTCAAAATTTTCGCAGTTCTGATGCTCGCAAACGAATAACTAGAACGGCCTAGGGGAAAAACTACACCTACCTCGTTGTAATCAGGGCGAGTTTCTACTTTCAGATGCAACAGAAATTTTGCGGATTGGTCGATCCGTTCGCGATGATATTGCGCCGTTTGTATGTAAGAAACGCTTGAGAAACTCAAAATTTTTCGCAGTTCTAATGCTCGAAACGAATAAGTAGAACGGCCTATGGGGCAAAGTGCGCATACCGTTGTAATCGGGCGAGTGTTCTACTTTCAGATACAACAGAAATTTTGCCGATTGGTCGATCCGTTCGCGAGATGTGGCAGTTTGGAAGTAAGAAACGCTTGAGAAACTCAAAATTTTGGCAGTTCTGATGCTCGAAACGAATAACTAGGAACGGCCTAGGGGAAAAGTGCGCATATCGTTATAATCGGGCGCGTTTCTACTTTCAGATGAAACAGAAATTATGCGGATTGGTCAATCCGGTTCGCGTGATATGGCCGTTTGGATGTAAAGAAACGCTTGAGAAACTCAAAATTTTGGCAGTTCTTGATGCTCGAAACGAATAACTAGAACGGCCTAGGGGAGAAAGTGCGCATATCGTTATAATCGGGCGCGTTTCTACTTTCAGATGAAACAGAAATTATGCGGAATTGGTCAATCCGTTCGCGTGATATGGCCGTTTGGATGTAAGAAACGCTTGAGAAACTCAAAATTTTCGCAGTTCTGATGCTCGAAACGAATGACTAGAACGTCCTAGGTGAGAAGTACGCATACCGTTGTAATCGGGCGAGTTTCTATTTTCAGAATGCAACAGAAATTATGCGGATTGGTCAATCCGTTCGCGAGATATGGCAGTTTGGAGGTAAGAAACGCTTGAGAAACTCAAAATTTTTCGCAGTTCTGATGCTCGAAACGAATAACTAGAACGGCCTAGGGGAAAACTACACCTACCGTTGTAATCGGGCGAGTTTCTACTTTCAGATGCAAGCAGAAATTATGGCGGATTGGTCAATCCGTTCGCGAGATGTGGCAGTTTGGAAGTAAGAAACGCTTGAGAAACTCAAAATTTTGGCAGTTCTGATGCTCGAAACGAATAACTAGAACGGCCTAGGGGAAAAGTGCGCATATCGTTGTAGTCGGGCGAGGTTTCTACTTTCAGATGAAACAGAAATTTTGCGGATTGGTCGATCCGTTCGCGAGATGTGGCAGTTTGGAAGTAAGAAACGCTTGAGAAACTCAAAATTTTGGCAGTTCTGATGCTCGAAACGAATAACTAGAACGGCCTAGGGGAAAAGTGCGCATATCGTTGTAATCGTGGCGAGTTTCTACTTTCAGATGAAACAGAAATTAATGCGGATTGGTCAATCCTTCGCGTGATATGGCCGTTTGGATGTAAGAAACGCTTGAGAAACTCAAAATTTTCGCAGTTCTGATGCTCGAAACGAATAACTAGAACGGCCTAGGGGAAAACTTCACCTACCGTTGTAATCGGGCGAGTTTCTACTTTCAGATGCAACAGAAATTTTGCGGATTGGTCAATCCGTTCGCGAGACATGGCAGTTTGGAGGTAAGAAACGCTTGAGAAACTCAAAATTTTCGCAGTTCTGATGCTCGACACGAATAACTAGAACGGCCTAGGGGGCAAAGTGCGCATACCGTTGTAATCGGGCGAGTTTCTACTTTCAGATGCATCAGAAATTTTGCGGATTGGTCAATCTGTTCGCGAGATATGGCAGTTTGGAGGTAAGAAACGCTTGAGAAACTCAAAATTTTCACAGTTCTGATCCTCGAAGCGAATGACTAGAACGGCCTAGGGGAGAAGTACGCATACCGTTGTAATCGTGCGAGTTTCTACTTTCAGAATGCAACCGAAATTATGCAGATTGGTCAATCCGTTCGCGAGATATGGCAGTTTGGAGGTAAGAAACGCTTGAGAAACTCAAAATTTTCGCAGATTCTGATGCTCGAAACGAATAACTAGAACCGCCTAGGGGAAACGTGCGCATACCGTTGTAATCGGGCGAGTTTCTACTTTCAGATGCAACAGAAATTTTGCGGATTGATCAATCCGTTCGCGAGATATGGCAGTTTGGAGATAAGAAACGCTTGAGAAACTCAAAATTTTCACAGTTCTGATCCTCGAAACGAATGACTAGAACTGGCCTAGGGGAGAACTACGCATACCGTTGTAATCGTGCGAGTTTCTACTTTCAGATGCAACAGAAATTATGCGGATTGGTCAATCCGTTCGCGAGATATGGCAATTTGGAGGTAAGAAACGCTTGAGAAACTCAAAATTTTCGCAGTTCTCGCAGTTCTGATGCTCGAAACGAATAACTGGAACGGCCTAGGGGAAAAGTACGCATACCGTTGTAGTCGTGCGAGTTTCTACTTTCAGATGCAACAGAAATTATGCGGATTGGTCAATCCGTTCGCGAGATATGGCAGTTTGGAGGTAAGAAACGCTTGAGAAACTCAAAATTTTCGCAGCTCTGATGCCGAAACGAATGACTAGAACGGACTAGGGGAGAAGTACGCATACCGTTGTAATCGGGTGAGTTTCTACTTTCAGATGCAACAGAAATTATGCGGATTGGTCAATCCGTTCGCGAGATATGGCAGTTTGGAGGTAAGAAACGCTTGAGAAACTCAAAATTTTCGCAGTTCTGATGCTCGACACGAATAACTAGAACGGCCCATGGGCAAAGTGCGCATACCGTTGTAATCGGGCGAGTTTCTACTTTCAGATGCAACAGAAATTTTGCGGATTGGTCGATCCGTTCGCGAGATATGGCAGTTTGGAGGTAAGAAACGCTTGAGAAACTCAAAATTTTCGCAGTTCTGATGCTCGAAACGAATGACTAGAACGTCCTAGGTGAGAAGTACGCATACCGTTGTAATCGGGCGAGTTTCTATTTTCAGATGCAACAGAAATTATGCGGATTGGTCAATCCGTTCGCGAGATATGGCAGTTTGGAGGTAAGAAACGCTTGAGAAACTCAAAATTTTCGCAGTTCTGATGCTCGAAACGAATAACTGGAACGGCCTAGGGGAAAAGTACGCATACCGATGTAATAGGGCGAGTTTCTACTTTCAGATGCAACAGAAATTTTGCGGATTGGTCGATCCGTTCACGAGATATGGCACTTTGGACGTAAGAAACGCTTGAGAAACTCAAAATTTTCGCAGTTCTGATGCTCGAAACGAATAACTAGAACGGCCTAGGGGAAAACTACACCTACCGTTGTAATCGGGCGAGTTTCTACTTTCAGATGCAACAGAAATTATGCGGATTGGTCAATCCGTTCGCGAGATATGGCAGTTTGGAGGTAAGAAACGCTTGAGAAACTCAAAATTTTCGCAGTTCTGATGCTCGAAACGAATAACTGGAACGGCCTAGGGGATAAGTACGCATACCGATGTAATAGGGCGAGTTTCTACTTTCAGATGCAACAGAAATTTTGCGGATTGGTCGATCCGTTCACGAGATATGGCAGTTTGGACGTAAGAAACGCTTGAGGAACTCAAAATTTTCGCAGTTCTGATGCTCGAAACGAATGACTAGAACGGACTAGGGGAGAAGTACGCATACCGTTGTAATCGGGCGAGTTTCTACTTTCAGATGCAACAGAAATTATGTGGATTGGTCAATCCGTTCGCGAGATATGGCAGTTTGGATGTAAGAAACGCTTGAGAAACTCAAAATTTTCGCAGTTCTGATGCTCGAAACGAATAACTAGAACGGCCTAGGGGAAAACTACACCTACCGTTGTAATCGGGCGAGTTTCTACTTTCAGATGCAACAGAAATTTTGCGGATTTGTCGATCCGTTCGCGAGATGTGGCAGTTTGGAAGTAAGAAACGCTTGAGAAACTCAAAATTTTGGCAGTTCTGATGCTCGAAACGAATAACTAGAACGGCCTAGGGGAGAAGTACGCATACCGTTGTAATCGGGCGAGTTTCTACTTTCAGATGCAACAGAAATTATGCGGATTTGTCAATCCGTTCGCGAGATATGGCAGTTTGGAGGTAAGAAACGCTTGAGAAACTCAAAATTTTCGCAGTTCTGATACTCGACACGAATAACTAGAACGGCCTAGGAGCAAAGTGCGCATACCGTTGTAATCGGGCGAGTTTCTACTTTCAGATACAACAGAAATTTTGCGGATTGGTCGATCCGTTCGCGAGATGTGGCAGTTTGGAAGTAAGAAACGCTTGAGAAACTCAAAATTTTGGCTGTTCTGATGCTCGAAACGAATAACTAGAACGGCCTAGGGGAAAAGTGCGCATATCGTTGTAATCGGGCGAGTTTCTAAATACTTTCAGATGAAACAGAAATTATGCGGATTGGTCAATCCGTTCGCGTGATATGGCCGTTTGGATGTAAGAAACGCTTGAGAAACTCAAAATTTTCGCAGTTCTGATGCTCGAAACGAATAACTAGAACGGCCTAGGGGAAAACTACACCTACCGTTGTAATCGGGCGAGTTTCTACTTTCAGATGCAACAGAAATTTTGCGGATTGGTCGATCCGTTCGCGAGATATGGCCGTTTGTATGTAAGAAACGCTTGAGAAACTCAAAATTTTCGCAGTTCTGATGCTCGAAACGAATAAGTAGAACGGCCTAGGGGCAAAGTGCGCATACCGTTGTAATCGGGCGAGTTTCTACTTTCAGATACAACAGAAATTATGCGGATTGGTCAATCCGTTCGCGTGATATGGCCGTTTGGATGTAAGAAACGCTTGAGAAACTCAAAATTTTGGCAGTTCTGATGCTCGAAACGAATGACTAGAACGTCCTAGGTGAGAAGTACGCATACCGTTGTAATCGGGCGAGTTTCTATTTTCAGATGCAACAGAAATTATGCGGATTGGTCAATCCGTTCGCGAGATATGGCAGTTTGGAGGTAAGAAACGCTTGAGAAACTCAAAATTTTCGCAGTTCTGATGCTCGAAACGAATAACTGGAACGGCCTAGGGGAAAAGTACGCATACCGATGTAATAGGGCGAGTTTCTACTTTCAGATGCAACAGAAATTTTGCGGATTGGTCGATCCGTTCACGAGATATGGCACTTTGGACGTAAGAAACGCTTGAGAAACTCAAAATTTTCGCAGTTCTGATGCTCGAAACGAATAACTAGAACGGCCTAGGGGAAAACTACACCTACCGTTGTAATCGGGCGAGTTTCTACTTTCAGATGCAACAGAAATTATGCGGATTGGTCAATCCGTTCGCGAGATGTGGCAGTTTGGAAGTAAGAAACGCTTGAGAAACTCAAAATTTTGGCAGTTCTGATGCTCGAAACGAATAACTAGAACGGCCTAGGGGAAAAGTGCGCATATCGTTGTAATCGGGCGAGTTTCTACTTTCAGATGAAACAGAAATTTTGCGGATTGGTCTATCCGTTCGCGAGATGTGGCAGTTTGGAAGTAAGAAACGCTTGAGAAACTCAAAATTTTGGCAGTTCTGATGCTCGAAACGAATAACTAGAACGGCCTAGGGGAAAAGTGCGCATATCGTTGTAATCGGGCGAGTTTCTACTTTCAGATGAAACAGAAATTATGCGGATTGGTCAATCCGTTCGCGTGATATGGCCGTTTGGATGTAAGAAACGCTTGAGAAACTCAAAATTTTCGCAGTTCTGATGCTCGAAACGAATAACTAGAACGGCCTAGGGGAAAACTTCACCTACCGTTGTAATCGGGCGAGTTTCTACTTTCAGATGCAACAGAAATTTTGCGGATTGGTCAATCCGTTCGCGAGACATGGCAGTTTGGAGGTAAGAAACGCTTGAGAAACTCAAAATTTTCGCAGTTCTGATGCTCGACACGAATAACTAGAACGGCCTAGGGGCAAAGTGCGCATACCGTTGTAATCGGGCGAGTTTCTACTTTCAGATGCATCAGAAATTTTGCGGATTGGTCAATCTGTTCGCGAGATATGGCAGTTTGGAGGTAAGAAACGCTTGAGAAACTCAAACTTTTCACAGTTCTGATCCTCGAAGCGAATGACTAGAACGGCCTAGGGGAGAAGTACGCATACCGTTGTAATCGTGCGAGTTTCTACTTTCAGATGCAACCGAAATTATGCAGATTGGTCAATCCGTTCGCGAGATATGGCAGTTTGGAGGTAAGAAACGCTTGAGAAACTCAAAATTTTCGCAGTTCTGATGCTCGAAACGAATAACTAGAACCGCCTAGGGGAAACGTGCGCATACCGTTGTAATCGGGCGAGTTTCTACTTTCAGATGCAACAGAAATTTTGCGGATTGATCAATCCGTTCGCGAGATATGGCAGTTTGGAGATAAGAAACGCTTGAGAAACTCAAAATTTTCACAGTTCTGATCCTCGAAACGAATGACTAGAACGGCCTAGGGGAGAACTACGCATACCGTTGTAATCGTGCGAGTTTCTACTTTCAGATGCAACAGAAATTATGCGGATTGGTCAATCCGTTCGCGAGATATGGCAATTTGGAGGTAAGAAACGCTTGAGAAACTCAAAATTTTCGCAGTTCTGATGCTCGAAACGAATAACTGGAACGGCCTAGGGGAAAAGTACGCATACCGTTGTAGTCGTGCGAGTTTCTACTTTCAGATGCAACAGAAATTATGCGGATTGGTCAATCCGTTCGCGAGATATGGCAGTTTGGAGGTAAGAAACGCTTGAGAAACTCAAAATTTTCGCAGCTCTGATGCCCGAAACGAATGACTAGAACGGACTAGGGGAGAAGTACGCATACCGTTGTAATCGGGTGAGTTTCTACTTTCAGATGCAACAGAAATTATGCGGATTGGTCAATCCGTTCGCGAGATATGGCAGTTTGGAGGTAAGAAACGCTTGAGAAACTCAAAATTTTCGCAGTTCTGATGCTCGACACGAATAACTAGAACGGCCCATGGGCAAAGTGCGCATACCGTTGTAATCGGGCGAGTTTCTACTTTCAGATGCAACAGAAATTTTGCGGATTGGTCGATCCGTTCGCGAGATATGGCAGTTTGGAGGTAAGAAACGCTTGAGAAACTCAAAATTTTCGCAGTTCTGATGCTCGAAACGAATGACTAGAACGTCCTAGGTGAGAAGTACGCATACCGTTGTAATCGGGCGAGTTTCTATTTTCAGATGCAACAGAAATTATGCGGATTGGTCAATCCGTTCGCGAGATATGGCAGTTTGGAGGTAAGAAACGCTTGAGAAACTCAAAATTTTCGCAGTTCTGATGCTCGAAACGAATAACTGGAACGGCCTAGGGGAAAAGTACGCATACCGATGTAATAGGGCGAGTTTCTACTTTCAGATGCAACAGAAATTTTGCGGATTGGTCGATCCGTTCACGAGATATGGCACTTTGGACGTAAGAAACGCTTGAGAAACTCAAAATTTTCGCAGTTCTGATGCTCGAAACGAATAACTAGAACGGCCTAGGGGAAAACTACACCTACCGTTGTAATCGGGCGAGTTTCTACTTTCAGATGCAACAGAAATTATGCGGATTGGTCAATCCGTTCGCGAGATATGGCAGTTTGGAGGTAAGAAACGCTTGAGAAACTCAAAATTTTCGCAGTTCTGATGCTCGAAACGAATAACTGGAACGGCCTAGGGGATAAGTACGCATACCGATGTAATAGGGCGAGTTTCTACTTTCAGATGCAACAGAAATTTTGCGGATTGGTCGATCCGTTCACGAGATATGGCAGTTTGGACGTAAGAAACGCTTGAGGAACTCAAAATTTTCGCAGTTGTGATGCTCGAAACGAATGACTAGAACGGACTAGGGGAGAAGTACGCATACCGTTGTAATCGGGCGAGTTTCTACTTTCAGATGCAACAGAAATTATGTGGATTGGTCAATCCGTTCGCGAGATATGGCAGTTTGGATGTAAGAAACGCTTGAGAAACTCAAAATTTTCGCAGTTCTGATGCTCGAAACGAATAACTAGAACGGCCTAGGGGAAAACTACACCTACCGTTGTAATCGGGCGAGTTTCTACTTTCAGATGCAACAGAAATTTTGCGGATTGGTCGATCCGTTCGCGAGATATGGCCGTTTGTATGTAAGAAACGCTTGAGAAACTCAAAATTTTCGCAGTTCTGATGCTCGAAACGAATAAGTAGAACGGCCTAGGGGCAAAGTGCGCATACCGTTGTAATCGGGCGAGTTTCTACTTTCAGATACAACAGAAATTTTGCGGATTGGTCGATCCGTTCGCGAGATGTGGCAGTTTGGAAGTAAGAAACGCTTGAGAAACTCAAAATTTTGGCAGTTCTGATGCTCGAAACGAATAACTAGAACGGCCTAGGGGAAAAGTGCGCATATCGTTATAATCGGGCGCGTTTCTACTTTCAGATGAAACAGAAATTATGCGGATTGGTCAATCCGTTCGCGTGATATGGCCGTTTGGATGTAAGAAACGCTTGAGAAACTCAAAATTTTGGCAGTTCTGATGCTCGAAACGAATAACTAGAACGGCCTAGGGGAAAAGTGCGCATATCGTTATAATCGGGCGCGTTTCTACTTTCAGATGAAACAGAAATTATGCGGATTGGTCAATCCGTTCGCGTGATATGGCCGTTTGGATGTAAGAAACGCTTGAGAAACTCAAAATTTTCGCAGTTCTGATGCTCGAAACGAATGACTAGAACGTCCTAGGTGAGAAGTACGCATACCGTTGTAATCGGGCGAGTTTCTATTTTCAGATGCAACAGAAATTATGCGGATTGGTCAATCCGTTCGCGAGATATGGCAGTTTGGAAGTAAGAAACGCTTGAGAAACTCAAAATTTTGGCAGTTCTGATGCTCGAAACGAATAACTAGAACGGCCTAGGGGAAAAGTGCGCATATCGTTGTAATCGGGCGAGTTTCTACTTTCAGATGAAACAGAAATTATGCGGATTGGTCAATCCGTTCGCGTGATATGGCCGTTTGGATGTAAGAAACGCTTGAGAAACTCAAAATTTTCGCAGTTCTGATGCTCGAAACGAATAACTAGAACGGCCTAGGGGAAAACTTCACCTACCGTTGTAATCGGGCGAGTTTCTACTTTCAGATGCAACAGAAATTTTGCGGATTGGTCAATCCGTTCGCGAGACATGGCAGTTTGGAGGTAAGAAACGCTTGAGAAACTCAAAATTTTCGCAGTTCTGATGCTCGACACGAATAACTAGAACGACCTAGGGGCAAAGTGCGCATACCGTTGTAATCGGGCGAGTTTCTACTTTCAGATGCATCAGAAATTTTGCGGATTGGTCAATCCGTTCGCGAGATATGGCAGTTTGGAGGTAAGAAACGCTTGAGAAACTCAAAATTTTCACAGTTCTGATCCTCGAAGCGAATGACTAGAACGGCCTAGGGGAGAAGTACGCATACCGTTGTAATCGTGCGAGTTTCTACTTTCAGATGCAACCGAAATTATGCAGATTGGTCAATCCGTTCGCGAGATATGGCAGTTTGGAGGTAAGAAACGCTTGAGAAACTCAAAATTTTCGCAGTTCTGATGCTCGAAACGAATAACTAGAACCGCCTAGGGGAAACGTGCGCATACCGTTGTAATCGGGCGAGTTTCTACTTTCAGATGCAACAGAAATTTTGCGGATTGATCAATCCGTTCGCGAGATATGGCAGTTTGGAGATAAGAAACGCTTGAGAAACTCAAAATTTTCACAGTTCTGATCCTCGAAACGAATGACTAGAACGGCCTAGGGGAGAACTACGCATACCGTTGTAATCGTGCGAGTTTCTACTTTCAGATGCAACAGAAATTATGCGGATTGGTCAATCCGTTCGCGAGATATGGCAATTTGGAGGTGAGAAACGCTTGAGAAACTCAAAATTTTCGCAGTTCTGATGCTCGAAACGAATAACTGGAACGGCCTAGGGGAAAAGTACGCATACCGTTGTAGTCGTGCGAGTTTCTACTTTCAGATGCAACAGAAATTATGCGGATTGGTCAATCCGTTCGCGAGATATGGCAGTTTGGAGGTAAGAAACGCTTGAGAAACTCAAAATTTTCGCAGCTCTGATGCCCGAAACGAATGACTAGAACGGACTAGGGGAGAAGTACGCATACCGTTGTAATCGGGTGAGTTTCTACTTTCAGATGCAACAGAAATTATGCGGATTGGTCAATCCGTTCGCGAGATATGGCAGTTTGGAGGTAAGAAACGCTTGAGAAACTCAAAATTTTCGCAGTTCTGATGCTCGACACGAATAACTAGAACGGCCCATGGGCAAAGTGCGCATACCGTTGCAATCGGGCGAGTTTCTACTTTCAGATGCAACAGAAATTTTGCGGATTGGTCGATCCGTTCGCGAGATATGGCAGTTTGGAGGTAAGAAACGCTTGAGAAACTCAAAATTTTCGCAGTTCTGATGCTCGAAACGAATGACTAGAACGTCCTAGGTGAGAAGTACGCATACCGTTGTAATCGGGCGAGTTTCTATTTTCAGATGCAACAGAAATTATGCGGATTGGTCAATCCGTTCGCGAGATATGGCAGTTTGGAGGTAAGAAACGCTTGAGAAACTCAAAATTTTCGCAGTTCTGATGCTCGAAACGAATAACTGGAACGGCCTAGGGGAAAAGTACGCATACCGATGTAATAGGGCGAGTTTCTACTTTCAGATGCAACAGAAATTTTGCGGATTGGTCGATCCGTTCACGAGATATGGCACTTTGGACGTAAGAAACGCTTGAGAAACTCAAAATTTTCGCAGTTCTGATGCTCGAAACGAATAACTAGAACGGCCTAGGGGAAAACTACACCTACCGTTGTAATCGGGCGAGTTTCTACTTTCAGATGCAACAGAAATTATGCGGATTGGTCAATCCGTTCGCGAGATATGGCAGTTTGGAGGTAAGAAACGCTTGAGAAACTCAAAATTTTCGCAGTTCTGATGCTCGAAACGAATAACTGGAACGGCCTAGGGGATAAGTACGCATACCGATGTAATAGGGCGAGTTTCTACTTTCAGATGCAACAGAAATTTTGCGGATTGGTCGATCCGTTCACGAGATATGGCAGTTTGGACGTAAGAAACGCTTGAGAAACTCAAAATTTTCGCAGTTCTGATGCTCGAAACGAATGACTAGAACGGACTAGGGGAGAAGTACGCATACCGTTGTAATCGGGCGAGTTTCTACTTTCAGATGCAACAGAAATTATGTGGATTGGTCAATCCGTTCGCGAGATATGGCAGTTTGGATGTAAGAAACGCTTGAGAAACTCAAAATTTTCGTAGTTCTGATGCTCGACACGAATAACTAGAACGGCCTAGGGGAAAACTACACCTACCGTTGTAATCGGGCGAGTTTCTACTTTCAGATGCAACAGAAACTTTGCGGATTGGTCGATCCGTTCGCGAGATGTGGCAGTTTGGAAGTAAGAAACGCTTCAGAAACTCAAAATTTTGGCAGTTCTGATGCTCGAAACGAATAACTAGAACGGCCTAGGGGAAAACTACACATACCGTTGTAATCGGGCGAGTTTCTACTTTCAGATGAAACAGAAATTATGCGGATTGGTCAATCCGTTCGCGTGATATGGCCGTTTGGATGTAAGAAACGCTTGAGAAACTCAAAATTTTCGCAGTTCTGATGCTCGAAACGAATAACTAGAACGGCCTAGGGGAAAACTACTCCTACCGTTGTAATCGGGCGAGTTTCTACTTTCAGATGCAACAGAAATTTTGCGGATTGGTCGATCCGTTCGCGAGATGTGGCAGTTTGGAAGTAAGAAACGCTTGAGAAACTCAAAATTTTGGCAGTTCTGATGCTCGAAACGAATAACTAGAACGGCCTAGGGGAAAAGTGCGCATATCGTTGTAATCGGGCGAGTTTCTACTTTCAGATGAAACAGAAATTATGCGGATTGGTCAATCCGTTCGCGTGATATGGCCGTTTGGATGTAAGAAACGCTTGAGAAACTCAAAATTTTCGCAGTTCTGATGCTCGAAACGATTAACAAGAACGGCCTAGGGGAAAACTACACCTACCGTTGTAATCGGGCGAGTTTCTACTTTCAGATGCAACAGAAATTTTGCGGATTGGTTGATCCGTTCGCGAGATGTGGCAGTTTGGATGTAAGAAACGCTTGAGAAACTCAAGATTTTGGCAGTTCTGATGCTCGAAACGAATAACTAGAACGGCCTAGGGGAAAACTACACCTACCGTTGTAATCGGGCGAGTTTCTACTTTCAGATGCAACAGAAATTTTGCGGATTGGTCAATCCGTTCGCGAGACATGGCAGTTTGGAGGTAAGAAACGCTTGAGAAACTCAAAATTTTCGCAGTTCTGATGCTCGACACGAATAACTAGAACGGCCTAGGGGCAAAGTGCGCATACCGTTGTAATTGGGCGAGTTTCTACTTTCAGATGCATCAGAAATTTTGCGGATTGGTCAATCCGTTCGCGAGATATGGCAGTTTGGAGGTAAGAAACGCTTGAGAAACTCAAAATTTTCACAGTTCTGATCCTCGAAACGAATGTCTAGAACGGCCTATGGGAGAAGTAGGCATACCGTTGTAATCGTGCGAGTTTCTACTTTCAGATGCAACTGAAATTATGCGGATTGGTCAATCCGTTCGCGAGATATGGCAGTTTGGAGGTAAGAAACGCTTGAGAAACTCAAAATTTTCGCAGTTCTGATGCTCGAAACGAATAACTAGAACCGCCTAGGGGAAAAGTGCGCATACCGTTGTAATCGGGCGAGTTTCTACTTTCAGATGCAACAGAAATTTTGCGGATTGATCAATCCGTTCGCGAGATATGGCAGTTTGGAGATAAGAAACGCTTGAGAAACTCAAAATTTTCACAGTTCTGATCCTCGAAACGAATGACTAGAACGGCCTAGGGGAGAAGTACGCATACCGTTGTAATCGTGCGAGTTTCTACTTTCAGATCCAACAAAAATCATGCGGATTGGTCAATCCGTTCGCGAGATATGGCAGTTTGGAGGTAAGAAACGCTTGAGAAACTCAAAATTTTCGCAGTTCTGATGCTCGAAACGAATAACTGGAACGGCCTAGGGGAAAAGAACGCATACCGTTGTAATCGTGCGAGTTTCTACTTTCAGATGCAACAGAAATTATGCGGATTGGTCAATCCGTTCGCGAGATATGGCAGTTTGGAGGTAAGAAACGCTTGAGAAACTCAAAATTTTCGCAGTTCTGATGCTCGACACGAATAACTAGAACGGCCTAGGGGCTAAGTGCGCATACCGTTGTAATTGGGCGAGTTTCTACTTTCAGATGCATCAGAAATTTTGCGGATTGGTCAATCCGTTCGCGAGATATGGCAGTTTGGAGGTAAGAAACGCTTGAGAAACTCAAAATTTTCACAGTTCTGATCCTCGAAACGAATGACTAGAACGGCCTATGGGAGAAGTACGCATACCGTTGTAATCGTGCGAGTTTCTACTTTCAGATGCAACAGAAATTATGCGGATTGGTCAATCCGTTCGCGAGATATGGCAGTTTGGAGGTAAGAAACGCTTGAGAAACTCAAAATTTTGGCAGTTCTGATGCTCGAAACGAATAACTGGAACGGCCTAGGGGAAAAGTACGCATACCGTTGTAATCGTGCGAGTTTCTACTTTCAGGTGCAACAGAAATTATGCGGATTGGTCAATCCGTTCGCGAGATATGGCAGTTTGGAGGTAAGAAACGCTTGAGAAACTCAAAATTTTCGCAGTTCTGATCCTCGAAACGAATAACTAGAACGGCCTAGGGGAGAAGTACGCATACCGTTGTAATCGTGCGAGTATCTACTTTCAGATGCAACAGAAATTATGCGGATTGGTCAATCCGTTCGCGAGATATGGCCGTTTGGATGTAAGAAACGCTTGAGAAACTCAAAATTTTCGCAGTTCTGGTGCTCGAAACGAATGACTAGAACGGACTAGGGGAGAAGTACGCATACCGTTGTAATCGGGCGAGTTTCTACTTTCAGATGCAACAGAAATTATGCGGATTGGTCAATCCGTTCGCGAGATATGGCAGTTTGGAGGTAAGAAACGCTTGAGAAACTCAAAATTTTCGCAGTTCTGATGCTCGACACGAATAACTAGAACGGCCCATGGGCAAAGTGCGCATACCGTTGTAATCGGGCGAGTTTCTACTTTCAGATGCAACAGAAATTTTGCGGATTGGTCGATCCGTTAGCGAGATGTGGCAGTTTGGAGGTAAGAAACGCTTGAGAAACTCAAAATTTTCGCAGTTCTGATGCCCGAAACGAATAACTGGAACGGCCTAGGGGAAAAGTACGCATACCGATGTAATAGGGCGAGTTTCTACTTTAAGATGCAACAGAAATTTTGCGGATTGGTCGATCCGTTCACGAGATATGGCAGTTTGGACGTAAGAAACGCTTGAGAAACTCAAAATTTTCGCAGTTCTGATGCTCGAAACGAATGACTAGAACGGCCTAGGGGAGAAGTACGCATACCGTTGTAATCGGGCGAGTTTCTACTTTCAGATGCAACAGAAATTTTGCGGATTGGTCGATCCGTTCACGAGATATGGCAGTTTGGATGTAAGAAACGCTTGAGAAACTCAAAATTTTCGCAGTTCTGATGCTCGAAACGAATGACTAGAACGGCCTAGGGGAGGAGGGCACATACCGTTGTAATCGGGCGAGTTTCTACTTTCAGATGCAACAGCAATTTTGCGGATTGGTCAATCCGTTCGCGAGATATGGCAGTTTGGAGGTAAGAAACGCTTGAGAAACTCAAAATTTTCGCAGTTCTGATGCTCGACACGAATAACTAGAGCGGCCCAGGGGAAAAATACACCTACCGTTGTTATCGGGCGAGTTTCTACTTTCAGATGAAACAGAATTTATGCGGATTGGTCAATCCGTTCGCGTGATATGGCAGTTTGGAGGTAAGAAACGCTTGAGAAACTAAAAATTTTCGCAGTTCTGATGCTCGAAACGAATAACTGGAACGGCCTAGGGGAAAAGTACGCATACCGATGTAATAGGGCGAGTTTCTACTTTCAGATGCAACAGAAGTTTTGCGGATTGGTCGATCCGTTCACGAGATATGGCAGTTTGGACGTAAGAAACGCTTGAGAAACTCAAAATTTTCGCAGTTCTGATGCTCGAAACGAATGAGTAGAACGGCCTAGGGGAGGAGGACGCATACCGTTGTAATCGGGCGAGTTTCTACTTTCAGATGCAACAGAAATTTTGCGGATTGGTCAATCCGTTCGCGAGATATGGCAGTTTGGAGGTAAGAAACGCTTGAGAAACTCAAAATTTTCGCAGTTCTGATGCTCGACACGAATAACTAGAGCGGCCCAGGGGAAAAGTGCGCATATCGTTGTAATCGGGCGAGTTTCTACTTTCAGATGAAAGAGAAATTATGCGGATTGGTCAATCCGTTCGCGTGATATGGCCGTTAGGATGTAAGAAACGCTTGAGAAACTCAAAATTTTCGCAGTTCTGATGCCCGAAACGAATAACTGGAACGGCCTAGGGGAAAAGTACGCATACCGATGTAATAGGGCGAGTTTCTACTTTCAGATGCAACAGAAATTTTGCGGATTGGTCGATCCGTTCACGAGATATGGCAGTTTGGACGTAAGAAACGCTTGAGAAACTCAAAATTTTCGCAGTTCTGATGCTCGAAACGAATGACTAGAACGGCCTAGGGGAGAAGAACGCATACCGTTGTAATCGTGCGAGTTTCTACTTCCAGATGCAACAGAAATTATGCGGATTGGCCAATCCGTTCGCGAGATATGGCAGTTTGGACGTAAGAAACGCTTGAGAAACTCAAAATTTTCGCAGTTCTGATGCTCGAAACGAATGACTAGAACGGCCTAGGGGAAAAGTACGCATACCGATGTAATAGGGCGAGTTTCTACTTTCAGATGCAACAGAAATTTTGCGGATTAGTCGATCCGTTCACGAGATATGGCAGTTTGGACGTAAGAAACGCTTGAGAAACTCAAAATTTTCGCAGTTCTGATGCTCGAAACGAATGACTAGAACGGCCTAGGGGAGGAGGACGCATACCGTTGTAATCGGGCGAGTTTCTACTTTCAGATGCAACAGCAATTTTGCGGATTGGTCAATCCGTTCGCGAGATATGGCAGTTTGGAGGTAAGAAACGCTTGAGAAACTCAAAATTTTCGCAGTTCTGATGCTCGACACGAATAACTAGAGCGGCCCAGGGGAAAAGTGCGCATACCGTTGTAATCGGGCGAATTTCTACTTTCAGATGCAACAGAAATTATGCGGATTGATCAATCCGTTCGCGAGATATGGCAGTTTGGAGGTAAGAAACGCTTGAGAAACTCAAAATTTTCGCAGTTCTGATGCTCGAAACGAATAACTGGAACGGCCTAGGGGAAAAGTACGCATACCGATGTAATAGGGCGAGTTTCTACTTTCAGATGCAACAGAAATTTTGCGGATTGGTCGATCCGTTCACGAGATATGGCAGTTTGGACGTAAGAAACGCTTGAGAAACTCAAAATTTTCACAGTTCTGATCCTCGAAACGAATGACTAGAACGGCCTACGGGAGAAGTACGCATACCGTTGTAATCGTGCGAGTTTCTACTTTCAGATGCAACAGAAATTATGCGGATTGGTCAATCCGTTCGCGAGATATGGCAGTTTGGAGGTAAGAAACGCTTGAGAAACTCAAAATTTTCGCAGTTCTGATGCTCGAAACGAATGACTAGAACGGCCTAGGGGAGAAGTACGCATACCGTTGTAATCGTGCGAGTTTCTACTTTCAGATGCAACAGAAATTATGCGGATTGGTCAATCCGTTCGCGAGATATGGCAGTTTGGAGGTAAGAAACGCTTGAGAAACTCAAAATTTTCGCAGTTCTGATCCTCGAAACGAATGACTAGAACGGCCTAGGGGAGAAGTACGAATACCGTTGTAATCGTGCGAGTTTCTACTTTCAGATGCAACAGAAATTATGCGGATTGGTCAAACCGTTCGCGAGATATGGCAGTTTGGAGGTAAGAAACGCTTGAGAAACTCAAAATTTTCGCAGTTCTGATGCTCGAAACGAATAACTGGAACGGCCTAGGGGAAAAGTACGCATACCGATGTAATAGGGCGAGTTTCTACTTTCAGATGCAACAGAAATTTTGCGGATTCGTCGATCCGTTCACGAGATATGGCAGTTTGGATGTAAGAAACGCTTGAGAAACTCAAAATTTTCGCAGTTCTGATGCTCGAAACGAATGACTAGAACGGCCTAGGGGAGGAGGACGCATACCGTTGTGATCGGGCGAGTTTCTACTTTCAGATGCAACAGCAATTTTGCGGATTGGTCAATCCGTTCGCGAGATATGGCAGTTTGGAGGTAAGAAACGCTTGAGAAACTCAAAATTTTCGCAGTTCTGATGCTCGAAACGAATAACTGGAACGGCCTAGGGGAAAAGTACGCATATCGTTGTAATCGGGCGAGTTTCTACTTTCAGATGAAAGAGAAATTATGCGGATTGGTCAATCCGTTCGCGTGATATGGCCGTTTGGATGTAAGAAACGCTTGAGAAACTCAAAATTTTCGCAGTTCTGATGCTCGAAACGAATGACTAGAACGGCCTAGGGGAGGAGGGCGCATACCGTTGTAATCGGGCGAGATTCTACTTTCAGATGCAACAGCAATTTTGCGGATTGGTCAATCCGTTCGCGAGATATGGCAGTTTGGAGGTAAGAAACGCTTGAGAAACTCAAAATTTTCGCAGTTCTGATGCTCGACACGAATAACTAGAGCGGCCCAGGGGAAAAATACACCTACCGTTGTTATCGGGCGAGTTTCTACTTTCAGATGAAACAGAAATTATGCGGATTGGTCAATCCGTTCGCGTGATATGGCAGTTTGGAGGTAAGAAACGCTTGAGAAACTCAAAATTTTCGCAGTTCTGATCCTCGAAACGAATGACTAGAACGGCCTAGGGGAGAAGTACGAATACTGTTGTAATCGTGCGAGTTTCTACTTTCAGATGCAACAGAAATTATGCGGATTGGTCAAACCGTTCGCGAGATATGGCAGTTTGGAGGTAAGAAACGCTTGAGAAACTAAAAATTTTCGCAGTTCTGATGCTCGAAACGAATAACTGGAACGGCCTAGGGGAAAAGTACGCATACCGATGTAATAGGGCGAGTTTCTACTTTCAGATGCAACAGAAGTTTTGCGGATTGGTCGATCCGTTCACGAGATATGGCAGTTTGGACGTAAGAAACGCTTGAGAAACTCAAAATTTTCGCAGTTCTGATGCTCGAAACGAATGACTAGAACGGCCTAGGGGAGGAGGACGCATACCGTTGTAATCGGGCGAGTTTCTACTTTCAGATGCAACAGAAATTTTGCGGATTGGTCAATCCGTTCGCGAGATATGGCAGTTTGGAGGTAAGAAACGCTTGAGAAACTCAAAATTTTCGCAGTTCTGATGCTCGACACGAATAACTAGAGCGGCCCAGGGGAAAAGTGCGCATATCGTTGTAATCGGGCGAGTTTCTACTTTCAGATGAAAGAGAAATTATGCGGATTGGTCAATCCGTTCGCGTGATATGGCCGTTAGGATGTAAGAAACGCTTGAGAAACTCAAAATTTTCGCAGTTCTGATGCCCGAAACGAATAACTGGAACGGCCTAGGGGAAAAGTACGCATACCGATGTAATAGGGCGAGTTTCTACTTTCAGATGCAACAGAAATTTTGCGGATTGGTCGATCCGTTCACGAGATATGGCAGTTTGGACGTAAGAAACGCTTGAGAAACTCAAAATTTTCGCAGTTCTGATGCTCGAAACGAATGACTAGAACGGCCTAGGGGAGAAGAACGCATACCGTTGTAATCGTGCGAGTTTCTACTTCCAGATGCAACAGAAATTATGCGGATTGGCCAATCCGTTCGCGAGATATGGCAGTTTGGACGTAAGAAACGCTTGAGAAACTCAAAATTTTCGCAGTTCTGATGCTCGAAACGAATGACTAGAACGGCCTTGGGGAGAAGGACGCATACCGTTGTAATCGGGCGAGTTTCTACTTTCAGATGCAACAGAAATTTTGCGGATTGGTCGATCCGTTCACGAGATATGGCAGTTTGGATGTAAGAAACGCTTGAGAAACTCAAAATTTTCGCAGTTCTGATGCTCGAAACGAATGACTAGAACGGCCTAGGGGAGGAGGACGCATACCGTTGTAATCGGGCGAGTTTCTACTTTCAGATGCAACAGCAATTTTGCGGATTGGTCAATCCGTTCGCGAGATATGGCAGTTTGGAGGTAAGAAACGCTTGAGAAACTCAAAATTTTCGCAGTTCTGATGCTCGACACGAATAACTAGAGCGGCCCAGGGGAAAAGTGCGCATATTGTTGTAATCGGGCGAGTTTCTACTTTCAGATGAAAGAGAAATTATGCGGATTGGTCAATCCGTTCGCGTGATATGGCCGTTTGGATGTAAGAAACGCTTGAGAAACTCAAAATTTTCGCAGTTCTGATGCTCGAAACGAATAACTAGAACGGCCTAGGGGAAAACTACACCTACCGTTGTTATCGGGCGAGTTTCTACTTTCAGATGAAACAGAAATTATGCGGATTGGTCAATCCGTTCGCGTGATATGGCCGTTTGGATGTAAGAAACGCTTGAGAAACTCAAAATTTTCGCAGTTCTGATGCTCGAAACGAATGACTAGAACGGCCTAGGGGAGAAGTACGCATACCGTTGTAATCGTGCGAGTTTCTACTTTCAGATGCAACAGAAATTATGCGGATTGGTCAATCCGTTCGCGAGATATGGCAGTTTGGAGGTAAGAAACGCTTGAGAAACTCAAAATTTTCGCAGTTCTGAACCTCGAAACGAATGACTAGAACGGCCTAGGGGAGAAGTACGAATACTGTTGTAATCGTGCGAGTTTCTACTTTCAGATGCAACAGAAATTATGCGGATTGGTCAAACCGTTCGCGAGATATGGCAGTTTGGAGGTAAGAAACGCTTGAGAAACTCAAAATTTTCGCAGTTCTGATGCTCGAAACGAATAACTGGAACGGCCTAGGGGAAAAGTACGCATACCGATGTAATAGGGCGAGTTTCTACTTTCAGATGCAACAGAAATTTTGCGGATTGGTCGATCCGTTCACGAGATATGGCAGTTTGGACGTAAGAAACGCTTGAGAAACTCAAAATTTTCGCAGTTCTGATGCTCGAAACGAATGACTAGAACGGCCTAGGGGAGGAGGACGCATACCGTTGTAATCGGGCGAGTTTCTACTTTCAGATGCAACAGCAATTTTGCGGATTGGTCAATCCGTTCGCGAGATATGGCAGTTTGGAGGTAAGAAACGCTTGAGAAACTCAAAATTTTCGCAGTTCTGATGCTCGACACGAATAACTAGAGCGGCCCAGGGGAAAAGTGCGCATACCGTTGTAATCGGGCGAATTTCTACTTTCAGATGCAACAGAAATTATGCGGATTGATCAATCCGTTCGCGAGATATGGCAGTTTGGAGGTAAGAAACGCTTGAGAAACTCAAAATTTTCGCAGTTCTGATGCTCGAAACGAATAACTGGAACGGCCTAGGGGAAAAGTACGCATACCGATGTAATAGGGCGAGTTTCTACTTTCAGATGCAACAGAAATTTTGCGGATTGGTCGATCCGTTCACGAGATATGGCAGTTTGGACGTAAGAAACGCTTGAGAAACTCAAAATTTTCACAGTTCTGATCCTCGAAACGAATGACTAGAACGGCCTACGGGAGAAGTACGCATACCGTTGTAATCGTGCGAGTTTCTACTTTCAGATGCAACAGAAATTATGCGGATTGGTCAATCCGTTCGCGAGATATGGCAGTTTGGAGGTAAGAAACGCTTGAGAAACTCAAAATTTTCGCAGTTCTGATGCTCGAAACGAATGACTAGAACGGCCTAGGGGAGAAGTACGCATACCTTTGTAATCGTGCGAGTTTCTACTTTCAGATGCAACAGAAATTATGCGGATTGGTCAATCCGTTCGCGAGATATGGCAGTTTGGAGGTAAGAAACGCTTGAGAAACTCAAAATTTTCGCAGTTCTGATCCTCGAAACGAATGACTAGAACGGCCTAGGGGAGAAGTACGAATACCGTTGTAATCGTGCGAGTTTCTACTTTCAGATGCAACAGAAATTATGCGGATTGGTCAAACCGTTCGCGAGATATGGCAGTTTGGAGGTAAGAAACGCTTGAGAAACTCAAAATTTTCGCAGTTCTGATGCTCGAAACGAATAACTGGAACGGCCTAGGGGAAAAGTACGCATACCGATGTAATAGGGCGAGTTTCTACTTTCAGATGCAACAGAAATTTTGCGGATTGGTCGATCCGTTCACGAGATATGGCAGTTTGGATGTAAGAAACGCTTGAGAAACTCAAAATTTTCGCAGTTCTGATGCTCGAAAGGAATGACTAGAACGGCCTAGGGGAGGAGGACGCATACCGTTGTGATCGGGCGAGTTTCTACTTTCAGATGCAACAGCAATTTTGCGGATTGGTCAATCCGTTCGCGAGATATGGCAGTTTGGAGGTAAGAAACGCTTGAGAAACTCAAAATTTTCGCAGTTCTGATGCTCGAAACGAATAATTGGAACGGCCTAGGGGAAAAGTACGCATATCGTTGAAATCGGGCGAGTTTCTACTTTCAGATGAAAGAGAAATTATGCGGATTGGTCAATCCGTTCGCGTGATATGGCCGTTTGGATGTAAGAAACGCTTGAGAAACTCAAAATTTTCGCAGTTCTGATGCTCGAAACGAATGACTAGAACGGCCTAGGGGAGACGTACGCATACCGTTGTAATCGGGCGAATTTCTACTTTCAGATGCAACAGAAATTATGCGGATTGATCAATCCGTTCGCGAGATATGGCAGTTTGGAGGTAAGAAACGCTTGAGAAACTCAAAATTTTCGCAGTTCTGATGCTCGACACGAATAACTAGAGCGGCCCAGGGGAAAAGTGCGCATATCGTTGTAATCGGGCGAGTTTCTACTTTCAGATGAAAGAGAAATTATGCGGATTGGTCAATCCGTTCGCGTGATATGGCCGTTTGGATGTAAGAAACGCTTGAGAAACTCAAAATTTTCGCAGTTCTGATGCTCGAAACGAATAACTAGAACGGCCTAGGGGAAAACTACACCTACCGTTGTTATCGGGCGAGTTTCTACTTTCAGATGAAACAGAAATTATGCGGATTGGTCAATCCGTTCGCGTGATATGGCCGTTTGGATGTAAGAAACGCTTGAGAAACTCAAAATTTTCGCAGTTCTGATGCTCGAAACGAATAACTAGAACGGCCTAGGGGAAAACTACACCTACCGTTGTTATCGGGCGAGTTTCTACTTTCAGATGAAACAGAAATTATGCGGATTGGTCAATCCGTTCGCGTGATATGGCCGTTTGGATGTAAGAAACGCTTGAGGAACTCAAAATTTTCGCAGTTCTGATGCTCGAAACGAATAACTAGAACGGCCTACGGGAAAACTACACCTACCGTTGTAATCGGGCGAGTTACTACTTTCAGATGCAACAGAAATTTTGCGGATTGGTCAATCCGTTCGCGAGATATGGCAGTTTGGAGGTAAGAAACGTTTGAGAAACTCAAAATTTTCACAGTCCTGATCCTCGAAACGAATGACTAGAACGGCCTAGGGGAGACGTACGCATACCGTTGTAATCGGGCGAATTTCTACTTTCAGATGCAACAGAAATTATGCGGATTGATCAATCCGTTCGCGAGATATGGCAGTTTGGAGGTAAGAAACGCTTGAGAAACTCAAAATTTTCGCAGTTCTGATGCTCGAAACGAATAACTGGAACGGCCTAGGGGAAAAGTACGCATACCGATGTAATAGGGCGAGTTTCTACTTTCAGATGCAACAGAAATTTTGCGGATTGGTCGATCCGTTCACGAGATATGGCAGTTTGGACGTAAGAAACGCTTGAGAAACTCAAAATTTTCACAGTTCTGATGCTCGAAACGAATGACTAGAACGGCCTAGGGGAGAATGACGCATACCGTTGTAATCGGGCGAGTTTCTACTTACAAATGCAACAGAAATTTTGCGGATTGATCAATCCGTTCGCGAGATATGGCAGTTTGGAGATAAGAAACGCTTGAGAAACTCAAAATTTTCGCAGTTCTGGTGCTCGAAACGAATGACTAGAACGGCCTAGGGGAGAAGTACGCATACCGTTGTAATCGGGCGAGTTTCTACTTTCAGATGCAACAGAAATTATGCGGATTGGTCAATCCGTTCGTGAGATATGGCAGTTTGGAGGTAAGAAACGCTTGAGAAACTCAAAATTTTCGCAGTTCTGATGCTCGACACGAATAACTAGCACGGCCTAGGGGCAAAGTGCGCATACCGTTGTAATCGGGCGAGTTTCTACTTTCAGATGCAACAGAAATTTTGCGGATTGGTCAATCCGTTCGCGAGATATGGCAGTTTGGAGGTAAGAAACGCTTGAGAAACTCAAAATTTTCGGAGTTCTGATGCTCGACACGAATAACTAGAACGGCCTAGGGGCAAAGTGCGCATACCGTTGTAATCGGGCGAGTTTCTACTTTCAGATGCAACAGAAATTTTGCGGATTTGTCAATCCGTTCGCGAGATATGGCAGTTTGGAGGTAAGAAACGCTTGAGAAACTCAAAATTTTCGCAGTTCTGAAGCTCGACACGAATAACTAGAACGGCCTAGGGGAAAAGTGCGCATACCGTTGTAATCGGGCGAGTTTCTACATTCAGATGCAACAGAAATTTTGCGGATTGGTCAATCCGTTCGCGAGATATGGCAGTTTGGAGGTAAGAAACGCTTGAGAAACTCAAAATTTTCGCAGTTCTGATGCTCGAAACGAATAACTAGAACGGCCTAGGGGAAAACTACACCTACCGTTGTAATCGGGCGAGTTTCTACTTTCAGATGAAACAGAAATTATGCGGATTGGTCAATCCGTTCGCGTGATATGGCCGTTTGGATGTAAGAAACGCTTGAGAAACTCAAAATTTTCGCAGTTCTGATGCTCGAAACGAATAACTAGAACCGCCTAGGGGAAAAGTGCGCATACCTTTGTAATCGGGCGAGTTTCTACTTTCAAATGCAACAGAAATTTTGCGGATTGGTCAATCCGTTCGCGAGATATGGCAGTTTGGATGTAAGAAACGCTTGAGAAACTCAAAATTTTCGCAGTTCTGATGCTCGAAACGAATAACTAGAACGGCCTAGGGGAAAAGTGCGCATACCGTTGTAATCGGGCGAGTTTCTACTTTCAGATGCAACAGAAATTTTGCGGATTGGTCAATCCGTTCGCGAGATATGGCAGTTTGGAGATAAGAAACGCTTGAGAAACTCAAAATTTTCGCAGTTCTGATGCTCAAAACGAATAACTAGAACCGCCTAGGGGAAAAGTGCGCATACCGTTGTAATCGGGCGAGTTTCTACTTTCAGATGCAACAGAGATTTTGCGGATTGGTCGATCCGTTCGCGAGATGTGGCAGTTTGGAAGTAAGAAACGCTTGAGAAACCCAAAATTTTGGCAGTTCTGATGCTCGAAACGAATAACTAGAACGGCCTAGGGGAAAAGTGCGCATATCGTTGTAATCGGGCGAGTTTCTACTTTCAGATGAAACAGAAATTATGCGGATTGGTCAATCCGTTCGCGTGATATGGCCGTTTGGAGGTAAGAAACGCTTGAGAAACTCAAAATTTTCGCAGTTCTGATGCTCGAAACGAATAACTGGAACGGCCTAGGGGAAAACTACACATACCGTTGTAATCGGGCGAGTTTCTACTTTCAGATGCAACAGAAATTTTGCGGATTGGTCGATCCGTTCGCGAGATGTGGCAGTTTGGAATTAAGAAACGCTTTAGAAACTCAAAATTTTCGCAGTTCTGATGCTCGAAACGAATAACTAGAACGGCCCAGGGGAAAAGTGCGCATACCGTCGTAAGCGGGCGAGTTTCAACTTTCAAATGCAACAGAAACTTTGCGGATTGGTCAATCAATTCGCGAGATATGGCAGTTTGGAAGTAAGAAACACTTGAGAAACTCAAAATTTTCGCAGTTCTGATGCTCGAAACGAATAACTGGAACGGTCTAGGGGAAAACTACACATACCGTTGTAATCGGGCGAGTTTCTACTTTCAGATGCAACAGAAATTTTGCGGATTGGTCAATCCGTTCGCGAGATGTGGCAGTTTTAAGGTAAGAAACGCTTGAGAAACTCAAAATTTTCGCAGTTCTGATGCTCGAAACGAATAACTAGAACGGCCTAGGGGAAAAGTACGCATACCGATGTTATCGGGCGAGTTTCTACTTTCAGATGCAACAGAAATTTTGCAGATTGGTCGATCCGTTCGCGAGATGTGGCAGTTTGGAATTAAGAAACGCTTGAGAAACTCAAAATTTTCGCAGTTCTGATGCTCGAAACGAATAACTAGAACGGCATAGGGGAAAAACGCACATACCGTTGTAATCGGGCGAGTTTCTACTTTCAAATGCAACAGAAATTTTGCGGATTGGTCAATCCGTTCGCCAGATGTGGCAGTTTGGAATTAAGAAACGCTTGAGAAACTCAAAATTTTCGCAGTTCTGATGCTCGAAACGAATAACTAGAACCGCCTAGTGGAAAAGTGCGCATACCGTTGTAATCGGGCGAGTTTCTACTTTCAGATGCAACAGAAATTTTGCGGATTGGTCGATCCGTTCGCGAGATGTGGCAGTTTGGAATTAAGAAACGCTTTAGAAACTCAAAATTTTCGCAGTTCTGATGCTCGAAACGAATAACTAGAACGGCCCAGGGGAAAAGTGCGCATACCGTCGTAAGCGGACGAGTTTCTACTTTCAAATGCAACAGAAACTTTGCGGATTGGTCAATCCATTCGCGAGATATGGCAGTTTGGAAGTAAGAAACACTTGAGAAACTCAAAATTTTCGCAGTTCTGATGCTCGAAACGAATAACTGGAACGGTCTAGGGGAAAACTACACATACCGTTGTAATCGGGCGAGTTTCTACTTTCAGATGCAACAGAAATTTTGCGGATTGGTCAATCCGTTCGCGAGATGTGGCAGTTTTAAGGTAAGAAACGTTTGAGAAACTCAAAATTTTCGCAGTTCTGATGCTCGAAACGAATAACTAGAACGGCCTAGGGGAAAAGTACGCATACCGACGTTATCGGGCGAGTTTCTACTTTCAGATGCAACAGAAATTTTGCAGATTGGTCGATCCGTTCGCGAGATGTGGCAGTTTGGAATTAAGAAACGCTTGAGAAACTCAAAATTTTCGCAGTTCTGATGCTCGAAACGAATAACTAGAACGGCATAGGGGAAAAACGCACATACTGTTGTAATCGGGCGAGTTTCTACTTTCAAATGCAACAGAAATTTTGCGGATTGGTCAATCCGTTCGCGAGATGTGGCAGTTTGGAATTAAGAAACGCTTGAGAAACTCATAATTTTCGCAGTTCTGATGCTCGAAACGAATAACTAGAACGGCCTAGGGGAAAACTACACATACCGTTGCAATCGGGCGAGTTTCTACTTTCAGATGCAACAGAAATTTTGCGGATTGGTCAATCCGTTCGCGAGATATGGCAGTTTGGAGATAAGAAACGCTTGAGAAACTCAAAATTTTCGCAGTTCTGATGCTCGAAACGAATAACTAGAACCGCCTAGTGGAAAAGTGCGCATACCGTTGTAATCGGGCGAGTTTCTACTTTCAGATGCAACAGAAATTTTGCGGATTGGTCGATCCGTTCGCGAGATGTGGCAGTTTGGAAGTAAGAAACGCTTGAGAAACCCAAAATTTTGGCAGTTCTGATGCTCGAAACGAATAACTAGAACGGCCTAGGGGAAAAGTGCGCATATCGTTGTAATCGGGCGAGTTTCTACTTTCAGATGAAACAGAAATTATGCGGATTGGTCAATCCGTTCGCGTGATATGGCCGTTTGGATGTAAGAAACGCTTGAGAAACTCAAAATTTTCGCAGTTCTGATGCTCGAAACGAATAACTAGAACGGCCTAGGGGAAAACTACACCTACCGTTGTAATCGGGCGAGTTTCTACTTTCAGACGCAACAGAAATTTTGCGGATTGGTCAATCCGTTCGCGAGATATGGCAGTTTTAAGGTAAGAAACGCTTGAGAAATTCAAAATTTTCGCAGTTCTGATGCTCGAAACGAATAACTAGAACGGCCTAGGGGAAAAGTGCGCATATCGTTGTAATCGGGCGAGTTTCTACTTTCAGATGAAACAGAAATTTTGCGGATTGGTCAATCCGTTCGCGAGATATGGCAGTTTGGAGGTAAGAAACGCTTGAGAAACTCAAAATTTTCGCAGTTCTGATGCTCGAAACGAATAACTAGAACGGCCCAGGGGAAAAGTGCGCATACCGTCGTAATCGGCCGAGTTTCTACTTTCAAATGCAACAGAAACTTTGCGGATTGGTCAATCCATTCGCGAGATATGGCAGTTTGGAAGTAAGAAACACTTGAGAAACTCAAAATTTTCGCAGTGCTGATGCTCGAAACGAATAACCGGAACCGCCTAGGGGAAAAGTGCGCATACCGTTGTAATCGGGCGAGTTTCTACTTTCAGATGCAACAGAAATTTTGCGGATTGGTCAATCCGTTCGCGAGATGTGGCAGTTTTAAGGTAAGAAACGCTTGAGAAACTCAAAATTTTCGCAGTTCTGATGCTCGAAACGAATAACTAGAACGGCCTAGGGGAAAAGTACGCATACCGATGTTATCGGGCGAGTTTCTACTTTCAGATGCAACAGAAATTTTGCAGATTGGTCGATCCGTTCGCGAGATGTGGCAGTTTGGAATTAAGAAACGCTTGAGAAACTCAAAATTTTCGCAGTTCTGATGCTCGAAACGAATAACTAGAACGGCATAGGGGAAAAACGCACATACCGTTGTAATCGGGCGAGTTTCTACTTTCAAATGCAACAGAAATTTTGCGGATTGGTCAATCCGTTCGCCAGATGTGGCAGTTTGGAATTAAGAAACGCTTGAGAAACTCAAAATTTTCGCAGTTCTGATGCTCGAAACGAATAACTAGAACCGCCTAGTGGAAAAGTGCGCATACCGTTGTAATCGGGCGAGTTTCTACTTTCAGATGCAACAGAAATTTTGCGGATTGGTCGATCCGTTCGCGAGATGTGGCAGTTTGGAATTAAGAAACGCTTTAGAAACTCAAAATTTTCGCAGTTCTGATGCTCGAAACGAATAACTAGAACGGCCCAGGGGAAAAGTGCGCATACCGTCGTAAGCGGGCGAGTTTCTACTTTCAAATGCAACAGAAACTTTGCGGATTGGTCAATCCATTCGCGAGATATGGCAGTTTGGAAGTAAGAAACACTTGAGAAACTCAAAATTTTCGCAGTTCTGATGCTCGAAACGAATAACTGGAACGGTCTAGGGGAAAACTACACATACCGTTGTAGTCGGGCGAGTTTCTACTTTCAGATGCAACAGAAATTTTGCGGATTGGTCAATCCGTTCGCGAGATGTGGCAGTTTTAAGGTAAGAAACGCTTGAGAAACTCAAAATTTTCGCAGTTCTGATGCTCGAAACGAATAACTAGAACGGCCTAGGGGAAAAGTACGCATACCGACGTTATCGGGCGAGTTTCTACTTTCAGATGCAACAGAAATTTTGCAGATTGGTCGATCCGTTCGCGAGATGTGGCAGTTTGGAATTAAGAAACGCTTGAGAAACTCAAAATTTTCGCAGTTCTGATGCTCGAAACGAATAACTAGAACGGCATAGGGGAAAAACGCACATACCGTTGTAATCGGGCGAGTTTCTACTTTCAAATGCAACAGAAATTTTGCGGATTGGTCAATCCGTTCGCGAGATGTGGCAGTTTGGAATTAAGAAACGCTTGAGAAACTCATAATTTTCGCAGTTCTGATGCTCGAAACGAATAACTAGAACGGCCTAGGGGAAAACTACACATACCGTTGCAATCGGGCGAGTTTCTACTTTCAGATGCAACAGAAATTTTGCGGATTGGTCAATCCGTTCGCGAGATATGGCAGTTTGGAGATAAGAAACGCTTGAGAAACTCAAAATTTTCGCAGTTCTGATGCTCGAAACGAATAACTAGAACCGCCTAGTGGAAAAGTGCGCATACCGTTGTAATCGGGCGAGTTTCTACTTTCAGATGCAACAGAAATTTTGCGGATTGGTCGATCCGTTCGCGAGATGTGGCAGTTTGGAATTAAGAAACGCTTTAGAAACTCAAAATTTTCGCAGTTCTGATGCTCGAAACGAATAACTAGAACGGCCCAGGGGAAAAGTGCGCATACCGTCGTAAGCGGGCGAGTTTCTACTTTCAAATGCAACAGAAACTTTGCGGATTGGTCAATCCATTCGCGAGATATGGCAGTTTGGAAGTAAGAAACACTTGAGAAACTCAAAATTTTCGCAGTTCTGATGCTCGAAACGAATAACTGGAACGGTCTAGGGGAAAACTACACATACCGTTGTAATCGGGCGAGTTTCTACTTTCAGATGCAACAGAAATTTTGCGGATTGGTCAATCCGTTCGCGAGATGTGGCAGTTTTAAGGTAAGAAACGCTTGAGAAACTCAAAATTTTCGCAGTTCTGATGCTCGAAACGAATAACTAGAACGGCCTAGGGGAAAAGTACGCATACCGACGTTATCGGGCGAGTTTCTACTTTCAGATGCAACAGAAATTTTGCAGATTGGTCGATCCGTTCGCGAGATGTGGCAGTTTGGAATTAAGAATCGCTTGAGAAACTCAAAATTTTCGCAGTTCTGATGCTCGAAACGAATAACTAGAACGGCATAGGGGAAAAACGCACATACCGTTGTAATCGGGCGAGTTTCTAATTTCAAATGCAACAGAAATTTTGCGGATTGGTCAATCCGTTCGCGAGATGTGGCAGTTTGGAATTAAGAAACGCTTGAGAAACTCATAATTTTCGCAGTTCTGATGCTCGAAACGAATAACTAGAACGGCCTAGGGGAAAACTACACATACCGTTGCAATCGGGCGAGTTTCTACTTTCAGATGCAACAGAAATTTTGCGGATTGGTCAATCCGTTCGCGAGATATGGCAGTTTGGAGATAAGAAACGCTTGAGAAACTCAAAATTTTCGCAGTTCTGATGCTCGAAACGAATAACTAGAACCGCCTAGTGGAAAAGTGCGCATACCGTTGTAATCGGGCGAGTTTCTACTTTCAGATGCAACAGAAATTTTGCGGATTGGTCGATCCGTTCGCGAGATGTGGCAGTTTGGAAGTAAGAAACGCTTGAGAAACCCAAAATTTTGGCAGTTCTGATGCTCGAAACGAATAACTAGAACGGCCTAGGGGAAAAGTGCGCATATCGTTGTAATCGGGCGAGTTTCTACTTTCAGATGAAACAGAAATTATGCGGATTGGTCAATCCGTTCGCGTGATATGGCTGTTTGGATGTAAGAAACGCTTGAGAAACTCAAAATTTTCGCAGTTCTGATGCTCGAAACGAATAACTAGAACGGCCTAGGGGAAAACTACACCTACCGTTGTAATCGGGCGAGTTTCTACTTTCAGACGCAACAGAAATTTTGCGGATTGGTCAATCCGTTCGCGAGATATGGCAGTTTTAAGGTAAGAAACGCTTGAGAAATTCAAAATTTTCGCAGTTCTGATGCTCGAAACGAATAACTAGAACGGCCCAGGGGAAAAGTGCGCATACCGTCGTAATCGGCCGAGTTTCTACTTTCAAATGCAACAGAAACTTTGCGGATTGGTCAATCCATTCGCGAGATATGGCAGTTTGGAAGTAAGAAACACTTGAGAAACTCAAAATTTTCGCAGTTCTGATGCTCGAAACGAATAACCGGAACCGCCTAGGGGAAAAGTGCGCATACCGTTGTAATCGGGCGAGTTTCTACTTTCAGATGCAACAGAAATTTTGCGGATTGGTCAATTCGTTCGCGAGATGTGGCAGTTTTAAGGTAAGAAACGCTTGAGAAACTCAAAATTTTCGCAGTTCTGATGCTCGAAACGAATAACTAGAACGGCCTAGGGGAAAAGTACGCATACCGATGTTATCGGGCGAGTTTCTACTTTCAGATGCAACAGAAATTTTGCAGATTGGTCGATCCGTTCGCGAGATGTGGCAGTTTGGAATTAAGAAACGCTTGAGAAACTCAAAGTTTTCGCAGTTCTGATGCTCGAAACGAATAACTGGAACGGCATAGGGGAAAAACGCACATACCGTTGTAATCGGGCGAGTTTCTACTTTCAAATGCAACAGAAATTTTGCGGATTGGTCAATCCGTTCGCGAGATGTGGCAGTTTGGAATTAAGAAACGCTTGAGAAACTCAAAATTTTCGCAGTTCTGATGCTCGAAACGAATAACTAGAACGGCCTAGGGGAAAACTACACATACCGTTGTAATCGGGCGAGTTTCTACTTTCAGATGCAACAGAAATTTTGCGGATTTGTCAATCCGTTCGCGAGATATGGCAGTTTGGAGGTAAGAAACAATTGAGAAACTCAAAATTTTCGCAGTTCTGAAGCTCGACACGAATGACTAGAACGGCCTAGGGGAAAAGTGCGCATACCGTTGAAATCGGGCGAGTTTCTACTTTCAGATGCAGCAGAAATTTTGCGGACTGATCAATCCGTTCGCGAGATATGGCAGTTTGGAGATAAGAAACGCTTGAGAAACTCAAAATTTTCGCAGTTCTGATGCTCGAAACGAATAACTAGAACCGCCTAGGGGAAAAGTGCGCATACCGATGTAATCGGGCGAGTCTCTACTTTGAAATGCAACAGAAATTTTGCGGATTGGTCAATCCGTTGGCGAGATGTGGCAGTTTGGAATTAAGAAACGCTTGAGAAACTCAAAATTTTCGCAGTTCTGGTGCTCGAAACGAATAACTAGAACGGCCTAGGGGAAAACTACACATACCGTTGTAATCGGGCGAGTTTCTACTTTCAGATGCAACAGAAATTTTGCGGATTGGTCAATCCGTTCGCGAGATATGGCAGTTTGGAGGTAAGAAACGCTTGAGAAACTCAAAATTTTCACAGTTCTGATGCTCGAAACGAATAACTAGAACCGCCTAGGGGAAAAGTGCGCATACCGATGTAATCGGGCGAGTCTCTACTTTCAAATGCAACAGAAATTTTGCGGATTGGTCAATCCGTTCGCGAGATGTGGCAGTTTGGAATTAAGAAACGCTTGAGAAACTCAAAATTTTCGCAGTTCTGGTGCTCGAAACGAATAACTAGAACGGCCTAGGGGAAAACTACACATACCGTTGTAATCGGGCGAGTTTCTACTTTCAGATGCAACAGAAATTTTGTGGATTGGTCAATCCGTTCGCGAGATATGGCAGTTTGGAGGTAAGAAACGCTTGAGAAACTCAAAATTTTCACAGTTCTGATGCTCGAAACGAATAACTAGAACCGCCTAGGGGAAAAGTGCGCATACCGATGTAATCGGGCGAGTCTCTACTTTCAAATGCAACAGAAATTTTGCGGATTGGTCAATCCGTTCGCGAGATGTGGCAGTTTGGAATTAAGAAACGCTTGAGAAACTCAAAATTTTCGCAGTTCTGGTGCTCGAAACGAATAACTAGAACGGCCTAGGGGAAAACTACACATACCGTTGTAATCGGGCGAGTTTCTACTTTCAGAGGCAACAGAGATTTTGCGGATTGATCAATCCCTTCGCGAGATGTGGCAGTTTGGAAGTAAGAAACGCTTGAGAAACTCAAAATTTTCGCAGTTCTGATGTTCGAAACGAATAACTAGAACGGCCTAGGGGAAAACTACACATGCCGTTGTAATCGGGCGAGTTTCTACTTTCAGATGCAACAGAAATTTTGCGGATTGGTCAATCCGTTCGCGAGATATGGCAGTTTGGAAGTAAGAAACGCTTGAGAAACTCAAAATTTTCGCAGTTCTGATGCTCGAAACGAATAACTAGGACGGCCTAGGGGAAAACTACACCAACCGTTGTAATCGGGCGAGTTTCTACTTTCAGATGCAACAGAAATTTTGCGGATTGGTCAATCCGTTCGCGAGATATGGCCGTTTGGATGTAAGAAACGCTTGAGAAACTCAAAATTTTCGCAGTTCTGATGCTCGAAACGAGTAACTAGAACGGCCTAGGGGAAAAGTACGCATACCGTTGTAATCGGGCGAGTTTCTTCTTTCAGATGCAACAGAAATTTTGCGGATTGGTCAATCCGTTCGCGAGATATGGCAGTTTGGAGATAAGAAACGCTTGAGAAACTCAAAATTTTCGCAGTTCTGATGCTCGAAACGAGTAACTAGAGCGGCCTAGGGGAAATGTACGCATACCGTTGTAATCGGGCGAGTTTCTACTTTCAGATGCAACAGAAATTTTGCGGATTGGTCAATCCGTTCGCGAGATATGGCAGTTCGGAGGTAAGAAACGCTTGAGAAACTCAAAATTTTCGCAGTTCTGATGCTCGACACGAATAACTAGAACGGCCTAGGGGAAAAGTGCGCATACCTTTGTAATCGGGCGAGTTTCTACTTTCAGATGCAACAGAAATTTTGCGGATTGATCAATCCGTTCGCGAGATATGGCAGTTTGGAGATAAGAAACGCTAGAGAAACTCAAAATTTTCGCAGTTCTGATGCTCGAAACGAATAACTAGAACGGCCTAGGGGAAAACTACACATACCGTTGTAATCGGGCGAGTATCGACTTTCAGATGCAACAGAAATTTTGCGGATTGGTCAATCCGTTCGCGAGATATGGCAGTTTGGATGTAAGGAACGCTTGAGAAACTCAAAATTTTCGCAGTTCTGATGCTCGAAACGAATTACTAGAACCGCCTAGGGGAAGAGTGCGCATACCGTTGTAATCGGGCGAGTTTCTACTTTCAGATGCAACAGAAATTTTGCGGATTGATCAATCCGTTCGCGAGATATGGCAGTTTGGAAATAAGAAACGCTTGAGAAACTCAACATTTTCGCAATTCTGATGCTCGAAACGAATAACTAGAACCGCCTAGGGGAAAAGTGCGCATACCGTTGTAATCGGGCGAGTTTATACTTTCAAATGCAACAGAAATTTTGCGGATTGGTCAATCCGTTCGCGAGATATGGCCGTTTGGATGTAAGAAACGCTTGAGAAACTCAAAATTTTCGCAGTTCTGATGCTCGAAACGAATAACTAGAACGGCCTAGGGGAAAAGTGCGCATACCGTTGTAATCGGGCGAGTTTCTACTTTCAAATGCAACAGAAATTTTGCGGATTGGTCAATCCGTTCACGAGATATGGCAGTTTGGAGGTAAGAAACGCTTGAGAAACTCAAAATTTTCGCAGTTCTGACACTCGAAACGAATAACTGGAACGGCCTAGGGGAAAACTACACATACCGTTGTAATCGGGCGAGTCTCTACTTTCAGATGCAACAGAAATTTTGCGGATTGGTCAATCCGTTCGCGAGATATGGCAGTTTGGAGGTAAGAAACGCTTGAGAAACTCAAAATTTTGGCAGTTCTGATGCTCGAAACGAATAACTGGAACGGCCTAGGGGAAAACTACACATACCGTTGTAATCGGGCGAGTTTCTACTTTCAGATGCAACAGAAATTTTGCGGATTGGTCGATCCGTTCGCGAGATGTGGCAGTTTGGAATTAAGAAACGCTTGAGAAACTCAAAATTTTCGCAGTTCTGATGCTCGAAACGAATAACTAGAACGGCTTAGGGGAAAAGTGCGCATACTTTTGTAATCGGGCGAGTTTCTACTTTCAGATGCAACAGAAATTTTGCGGATTGATCAATCCGTTCGCGAGATATGGCAGTTTGGAGATAAGAAACGCTAGAGAAACTCAAAATTTTCGCAGTTCTGATGCTCGAAACGAATAACTAGAACGGCCTAGGGGAAAACTACACATACCGTTGTAATCGGGCGAGTTTCTATTTTCAGATGCAACAGAAATTTTGCGGATTGGTCAATCCGTTCGCGAGATATGGCAGTTTGGAAATAAGAAACGCTTGAGAAACTCAAAATTTTCGCAATTCTGATGCTCGAAACGAATAACTAGAACCGCCTAGGGGAAAAGTGCGCATACCGTTGTAATCGGGCGAGTTTCTACTTTCAGATGCAACAGAAATTTTGCGGATTGGTCAATCCGTTCGCGAGATATGGCAGTTCGGAGGTAAGAAACGCTTGAGAAACTGAAAATTTTCGCAGTTCTGATGCTCGACACGAATAACTAGAACGGCCTAGGGGAAAAGTGCGCATACTTTTGTAATCGGGCGAGTTTCTACTTTCAGATGCAACAGAAATTTTGCGGATTGATCAATCCGTTCGCGAGATATGGCAGTTTGGAGATAAGAAACGCTAGAGAAACTCAAAATTTTCGCAGTTCTGATGCTCGAAACGAATAACTAGAACGGCCTAGGGGAAAACTACACATACCGTTGTAATCGGGCGAGTATCGACTTTCAGATGCAACAGAAATTTTGCGAATTGGTCAATCCGTTCGCGAGATATGGCAGTTTGGATGTAAGGAACGCTTGAGAAACTCAAAATTTTCGCAGTTCTGATGCTCGAAACGAATAACTAGAACCGCCTAGGGGAAGAGTGCGCATACCGTTGTAATCGGGCGAGTTTCTACTTTCAGATGCAACAGAAATTTTGCGGATTGATCAATCCGTTCGCGAGATATGGCAGTTTGGAAATAAGAAACGCTTGAGAAACTCAAAATTTTCGCAATTCTGATGCTCGAAACGAATAACTAGAACCGCCTAGGGGAAAAGTGCGCATACCGTTGTAATCGGGCGAGTTTCTACTTTCAAATGCAACAGAAATTTTGCGGATTGGTCAATCCGTTCGCGAGATATGGCCGTTTGGATGTAAGAAACGCTTGAGAAACTCAAAATTTTCGCATTTCTGATGCTCGAAACGAATAACTAGAACGGCCTAGGGGAAAAGTGCGCATACCGTTGTAATCGGGCGAGTTTCTACTTTCAAATGCAACAGGAATTTTGCGGATTGGTCAATCCGTTCACGAGATATTGCAGTTTGGAAATAAGAAACGCTTGAGAAACTCAAAATTTTCGCAATTCTGATGCTCGAAACGAATAACTAGAACCGCCTAGGGGAAAAGTGCGCATACCGTTGTAATCGGGCGAGTTTCTACTTTCAAATGCAACAGAAATTTTGCGGATTGGTCAATCCGTTCGCGAGATATGGCCGTTTGGATGTAAGAAACGCTTGAGAAACTCAAAATTTTCGCAGTTCTGATGCTCGAAACGAATAACTGGAACGGTCTAGGGGAAAACTACACATACCGTTGTAATCGGGCGAGTTTCTACTTTCAGATGCAACAGAAATTTTGCGGATTGGTCAATCCGTTCGCGAGATGTGGCAGTTTTAAGGTAAGAAACGCTTGAGAAACTCAAAATTTTCGCAGTTCTGATGCTCGAAGCGAATAACTAGAACGGCCTAGGGGAAAAGTACGCATACCGATGTAATCGGTCGAGTTTCTACTTTCAGATGCAACAGAAATTTTGCAGATTGGTCGATCCGTTCGCGAGATGTGACAGTTTGGAAATAAGAAACGCTAGAGAAACTCAAAATTTTCGCAGTTCTGATGCTCGAAACGAATAACTAGAACGGCCTAGGGGAAAGCTACACATACCGTTGTAATCGGGCGAGTATCGACTTTCAGATGCAACAGAAATTTTGCGGATTGGTAAATCCGTTCGCGAGATATGGCAGTTTGGATGTAAGGAACGCTTGAGAAACTCAAAATTTTCGCAGTTCTGATGCTCGAAACGAATAACTAGAACCGCCTAGGGGAAAAGTGCGCATACCGTTGTAATCGGGCGAGTTTCTACTTTCAGATGCAACAGAAATTTTGCGGATTGATCAATCCGTTCGCGAGATATGGCCGTTTGGAAATAAGAAACGCTTGAGAAACTCAAAATTTTCGCAATTCTGATGCTCGAAACGAATAACTAGAACCGCCTAGTGGAAAAGTGCGCATAACGTTGTAATCGGGCGAGTTTCTACTTTCAAATGCAACAGAAATTTTGGGGATTGGTCAATCCGTTCGCGAGATATGGCCGTTTGGATGTAAGAAACGCTTGAGAAACTCAAAATTTTCGCAGTTCTGATGCTCGAAACGAATAACTAGAACGGCCTAGGGGAAAAGTGCGGACACCGTTGTAATCGGGCGAGTTTCTACTTTCAAATGCAACAGAAATTTTGCGGATTGGTCAATCCGTTCACGAGATATGGCAGTTTGGAGGTAAGAAACGCTTGAGAAACTCAAAATTTTGGCAGTTCTGATGCTCGAAACGAATAACTGGAACGGCCTAGGGGAAAACTACACATACCGTTGTAATCGGGCGAGTTTCTACTTTCTGATGCAACAGAAATTTTGCGGATTGGTCGATCCGTTCGCGAGATGTGGCAGTTTGGAATTAAGAAACGCTTGAGAAACTCAAAATTTTCGCAGTTCTGGTGCTCGAAACGAATAACTAGAACGGCCTAGGGGAAAACTACACATACCGTTGTAATCGGGCGAGTCTCTACTTTCAGATGCAACAGAAATTTTGCGGACTGGTCAATCCGTTCGCGATATATGGCAGTTTGGAGGTAAGAAACGCTTGAGAAACTCAAAATTTTCGCAGTTCTGATGCTCGAAACGAATATCTAGAACGGCCTAGGGGAAAACTACACATACCGTTGTAATCGGGCGAGTTTCTACTTTCAGATGCAACAGAAATTTTGCGGATTGGTCAATCCGTTCGCGAGATATGGCAGTTTGGAGGTAAGAAACGCTTGAGAAACTCAAAATTTTCGCAGTTCTGATGCTCGAAACGAATAACTAGAACCGCCTAGGGGACAAGTGCGCATACCGTTGTAATCGGGCGAGTTTCTACTTTCAGATGCAGCAGAAATGTTGCGGATTGATCAATCCGTTCGCGAGATATGGCAGTTTGGAGATAAGAAACGCTTGAGAAACTCAAAATTTTCGCAGTTCTGATGCTCGAAACGAATAACTAGAACCGCCTAGGGGAAAAGTGCGCATACCGTTGTAATCGGGCGATTTTCTACATTCAGATGCAACAGAAATTTTGCGGATTGGTCGATCCGTTCGCGAGATGTGGCAGTTTGGAAGTAAGAAACGCTTGAGAAACTCAAAATTTTCGCAGTTCTGATGCTCGAAACGAATAACTAGGACGGCCTAGGGGAAAAGTGCGCATACCGATGTAATCGGGCGAGTATCTACTTTCAGATGCAACAGAAATTTTGCGGATTGATCAATCCGTACGCGAGATATGGCAGTTTGGAGATAAGAAACGCTTGAGAAACTCAAAATTTTCGCAGTTCTGATGCTCGAAACGAATAACTAGAACGGCCTAGGGGAAAAGTGCGCATACCGTTGTAATCGGGCGAGTTTCTACTTTCAAATGCAACAGAAATTTTGCGGATTGGTCAATCCGTTCACGAGATATGGCAGTTTGGAGGTAAGAAACGCTTGAGAAACTCAAAATTTTCGCAGTTCTGATACTCGAAACGAATAACTGGAACGGCCTAGGGGAAAACTACACATACCGTTGTAATCGGGCGAGTCTCTACTTTCAGATGCAACAGAAATTTTGCGGATTGGTCAATCCGTTCGCGAGATATGGCAGTTTGGAGGTAAGAAACGCTTGAGAAACTCAAAATTTTGGCAGTTCTGATGCTCGAAACGAATAACTGGAACGGCCTAGGGGAAAACTACACATACCGTTGTAATCGGGCGAGTTTCTACTTTCAGATGCAACAGAAATTTTGCGGATTGGTCGATCCGTTCGCGAGATGTGGCAGTTTGGAATTAAGAAACGCTTGAGAAACTCAAAATTTTCGCAGTTCTGATGCTCGAAACGAATAACTAGAACGGCCTAGGGGAAAACTACACATACCGTTGTAATCGGGCGAGTTTCTATTTTCAGATGCAACAGAAATTTTGCGGTTTGGTCAATCCGTTCGCGAGATATGGCAGTTTGGAAATAAGAAACGCTTGAGAAACTCAAAATTTTCGCAATTCTGATGCTCGAAACGAATAACTAGAACCGCCTAGGGGAAAAGTGCGCATACCGTTGTAATCGGGCGAGTTTCTACTTTCAGATGCAACAGAAATTTTGCGGATTGGTCAATCCGTTCGCGAGATATGGCAGTTCGGAGGTAAGAAACGCTTGAGAAACTCAAAATTTTCGCAGTTCTGATGCTCGACACGAATAACTAGAACGGCCTAGGGGAAAAGTGCGCATACTTTTGTAATCGGGCGAGTTTCTACTTTCAGATGCAACAGAAATTTTGCGGATTGATCAATCCGTTCGCGAGATATGGCGGTTTGGAGATAAGAAACGCTAGAGAAACTCAAAATTTTCGCAGTTCTGATGCTCGAAACGAATAACTAGAACGGCCTAGGGGAAAACTACACATACCGTTGTAATCGGGCGAGTATCGACTTTCAGATGCAACAGAAATTTTGCGAATTGGTCAATCCGTTCGCGAGATATGGCAGTTTGGATGTAAGGAACGCTTGAGAAACTCAAAATTTTCGCAGTTCTGATGCTCGAAACGAATAACTAGAACCGCCTAGGGGAAGAGTGCGCATACCGTTGTAATCGGGCGAGTTTCTACTTTCAGATGCAACAGAAATTTTGCGGATTGATCAATCCGTTCGCGAGATATGGCAGTTTGGAAATAAGAAACGCTTGAGAAACTCAAAATTTTCGCAATTCTGATGCTCGAAACGAATAACTAGAACCGCCTAGGGGAAAAGTGCGCATACCGTTGTAATCGGGCGAGTTTCTACTTTCAAATGCAACAGAAATTTTGCGGATTGGTCAATCCGTTCGCGAGATATGGCCGTTTGGATGTAAGAAACGCTTGAGAAACTCAAAATTTTCGCATTTCTGATGCTCGAAACGAATAACTAGAACGGCCTAGGGGAAAAGTGCGCATACCGTTGTAATAGGGCGAGTTTCTACTTTCAAATGCAACAGGAATTTTGCGGATTGGTCAATCCGTTCACGAGATATGGCAGTTTGGAGGTAAGAAACGCTTGAGAAACTCAAAATTTTCGCAGTTCTGATACTCGAAACGAATAACTGGAACGGCCTAGGGGAAAACTACACATACCGTTGTAATTGGGCGAGTCTCTACTTTCAGATGCAACAGAAATTTTGCGGATTGGTCAATCCGTTCGCGAGATATGGCAGTTTGGAAATAAGAAACGCTTGAGAAACTCAAAATTTTCGCAATTCTGATGCTCGAAACGAATAACTAGAACCGCCTAGGGGAAAAGTGCGCATACCGTTGTAATCGGGCGAGTTTCTACTTTCAGATGCAACAGAAATTTTGCGGATTGATCAATCCGTTCGCGAGATATGGCAGTTTGGAAATAAGAAACGCTTGAGAAACTCAAAATTTTCGCAATTCTGATGCTCGAAACGAATAACTAGAACCGCCTAGGGGAAAAGTGCGCATACCGTTGTAATCGGGCGAGTTTCTACTTTCAGATGCAACAGAAATTTTGCGGATTGGTCAATCCGTTCGCGAGATATGGCAGTTCGGAGGTAAGAAACGCTTGAGAAACTGAAAATTTTCGCAGTTCTGATGCTCGACACGAATAACTAGAACGGCCTAGGGGAAAAGTGCGCATACTTTTGTAATCGGGCGAGTTTCTACTTTCAGATGCAACAGAAATTTTGCGGATTGATCAATCCGTTCGCGAGATATGGCAGTTTGGAGATAAGAAACGCTAGAGAAACTCAAAATTTTCGCAGTTCTGATGCTCGAAACGAATAACTAGAACGGCCTAGGGGAAAGCTACACATACCGTTGTAATCGGGCGAGTATCGACTTTCAGATGCAACAGAAATTTTGCGGATTGGTAAATCCGTTCGCGAGATATGGCAGTTTGGATGTAAGGAACGCTTGAGAAACTCAAAATTTTCGCAGTTCTGATGCTCGAAACGAATAACTAGAACCGCCTAGGGGAAAAGTGCGCATACCGTTGTAATCGGGCGAGTTTCTACTTTCAGATGCAACAGAAATTTTGCGGATTGATCAATCCGTTCGCGAGATATGGCCGTTTGGAAATAAGAAACGCTTGAGAAACTCAAAATTTTCGCAATTCTGATGCTCGAAACGAATAACTAGAACCGCCTAGTGGAAAAGTGCGCATAACGTTGTAATCGGGCGAGTTTCTACTTTCAAATGCAACAGAAATTTTGGGGATTGGTCAATCCGTTCGCGAGATATGGCCGTTTGGATGTAAGAAACGCTTGAGAAACTCAAAATTTTCGCAGTTCTGATGCTCGAAACGAATAACTGGAACGGTCTAGGGGAAAACTACACATACCGTTGTAATCGGGCGAGTTTCTACTTTCAGATGCAACAGAAATTTTGCGGATTGGTCAATCCGTTCGCGAGATGTGGCAGTTTTAAGGTAAGAAACGCTTGAGAAACTCAAAATTTTCGCAGTTCTGATGCTCGAAGCGAATAACTAGAACGGCCTAGGGGAAAAGTACGCATACCGATGTAATCGGTCGAGTTTCTACTTTCAGATGCAACAGAAATTTTGCAGATTGGTCGATCCGTTCGCGAGATGTGACAGTTTGGAAATAAGAAACGCTAGAGAAACTCAAAATTTTCGCAGTTCTGATGCTCGAAACGAATAACTAGAACGGCCTAGGGGAAAGCTACACATACCGTTGTAATCGGGCGAGTTTCTACTTTCAGATGCAACAGAAATTTTGCGGATTGATCAATCCGTTCGCGAGATATGGCCGTTTGGAAATAAGAAACGCTTGAGAAACTCAAAATTTTCGCAATTCTGATGCTCGAAACGAATAACTAGAACCGCCTAGTGGAAAAGTGCGCATAACGTTGTAATCGGGCGAGTTTCTACTTTCAAATGCAACAGAAATTTTGGGGATTGGTCAATCCGTTCGCGAGATATGGCCGTTTGGATGTAAGAAACGCTTGAGAAACTCAAAATTTTCGCAGTTCTGATGCTCGAAACGAATAACTAGAACGGCCTAGGGGAAAAGTGCGCATACCGTTGTAATCGGGCGATTTTCTACATTCAGATGCAACAGAAATTTTGCGGATTGGTCGATCCGTTCGCGAGATGTGGCAGTTTGGAAGTAAGAAACGCTTGAGAAACTCAAAATTTTCGCAGTTCTGATGCTCGAAACGAATAACTAGGACGGCCTAGGGGAAAAGTGCGCATACCGATGTAATCGGGCGAGTATCTACTTTCAGATGCAACAGAAATTTTGCGGATTGATCAATCCGTACGCGAGATATGGCAGTTTGGAGATAAGAAACGCTTGAGAAACTCAAAATTTTCGCAGTTCTGATGCTCGAAACGAATAACTAGAACGGCCTAGGGGAAAAGTGCGCATACCGTTGTAATCGGGCGAGTTTCTACTTTCAAATGCAACAGAAATTTTGCGGATTGGTCAATCCGTTCACGAGATATGGCAGTTTGGAGGTAAGAAACGCTTGAGAAACTCAAAATTTTCGCAGTTCTGATACTCGAAACGAATAACTGGAACGGCCTAGGGGAAAACTACACATACCGTTGTAATCGGGCGAGTCTCTACTTTCAGATGCAACAGAAATTTTGCGGATTGGTCAATCCGTTCGCGAGATATGGCAGTTTGGAGGTAAGAAACGCTTGAGAAACTCAAAATTTTGGCAGTTCTGATGCTCGAAACGAATAACTGGAACGGCCTAGGGGAAAACTACACATACCGTTGTAATCGGGCGAGTTTCTACTTTCAGATGCAACAGAAATTTTGCGGATTGGTCGATCCGTTCGCGAGATGTGGCAGTTTGGAATTAAGAAACGCTTGAGAAACTCAAAATTTTCGCAGTTCTGATGCTCGAAACGAATAACTAGAACGGCCTAGGGGAAAACTACACATACCGTTGTAATCGGGCGAGTTTCTACTTTCAGATGCAACAGAAATTTTGCGGTTTGGTCAATCCGTTCGCGAGATATGGCAGTTTGGAAATAAGAAACGCTTGAGAAACTCAAAATTTTCGCAATTCTGATGCTCGAAACGAATAACTAGAACCGCCTAGGGGAAAAGTGCGCATACCGTTGTAATCGGGCGAGTTTCTACTTTCAGATGCAACAGAAATTTTGCGGATTGGTCAATCCGTTCGCGAGATATGGCAGTTCGGAGGTAAGAAACGCTTGAGAAACTCAAAATTTTCGCAGTTCTGATGCTCGACACGAATAACTAGAACGGCCTAGGGGAAAAGTGCGCATACTTTTGTAATCGGGCGAGTTTCTACTTTCAGATGCAACAGAAATTTTGCGGATTGATCAATCCGTTCGCGAGATATGGCAGTTTGGAGATAAGAAACGCTAGAGAAACTCAAAATTTTCGCAGTTCTGATGCTCGAAACGAATAACTAGAACGGCCTAGGGGAAAACTACACATACCGTTGTAATCGGGCGAGTATCGACTTTCAGATGCAACAGAAATTTTGCGGATTGGTCAATCCGTTCGCGAGATATGGCAGTTCGGAGGTAAGAAACGCTTGAGAAACTCAAAATTTTCGCAGTTCTGATGCTCGACACGAATAACTAGAACGGCCTAGGGGAAAAGTGCGCATACTTTTGTAATCGGGCGAGTTTCTACTTTCAGATGCAACAGAAATTTTGCGGATTGATCAATCCGTTCGCGAGATATGGCAGTTTGGAGATAAGAAACGCTAGAGAAACTCAAAATTTTCGCAGTTCTGATGCTCGAAACGAATAACTAGAACGGCCTAGGGGAAAACTACACATACCGTTGTAATCGGGCGAGTATCGACTTTCAGATGCAACAGAAATTTTGCGAATTGGTCAATCCGTTCGCGAGATATGGCAGTTTGGATGTAAGGAACGCTTGAGAAACTCAAAATTTTCGCAGTTCTGATGCTCGAAACGAATAACTAGAACCGCCTAGGGGAAGAGTGCGCATACCGTTGTAATCGGGCGAGTTTCTACTTTCAGATGCAACAGAAATTTTGCGGATTGATCAATCCGTTCGCGAGATATGGCAGTTTGGAAATAAGAAACGCTTGAGAAACTCAAAATTTTCGCAATTCTGATGCTCGAAACGAATAACTAGAACCGCCTAGGGGAAAAGTGCGCATACCGTTGTAATCGGGCGAGTTTCTACTTTCAAATGCAACAGAAATTTTGCGGATTGGTCAATCCGTTCGCGAGATATGGCCGTTTGGATGTAAGAAACGCTTGAGAAACTCAAAATTTTCGCATTTCTGATGCTCGAAACGAATAACTAGAACGGCCTAGGGGAAAAGTGCGCATACCGTTGTAATCGGGCGAGTTTCTACTTTCAAATGCAACAGGAATTTTGCGGATTGGTCAATCCGTTCACGAGATATGGCAGTTTGGAGGTAAGAAACGCTTGAGAAACTCAAAATTTTCGCAGTTCTGATACTCGAAACGAATAACTGGAACGGCCTAGGGGAAAACTACACATACCGTTGTAATTGGGCGAGTCTCTACTTTCAGATGCAACAGAAATTTTGCGGATTGGTCAATCCGTTCGCGAGATATGGCAGTTTGGAAATAAGAAACGCTTGAGAAACTCAAAATTTTCGCAATTCTGATGCTCGAAACGAATAACTAGAACCGCCTAGGGGAAAAGTGCGCATACCGTTGTAATCGGGCGAGTTTCTACTTTCAGATGCAACAGAAATTTTGCGGATTGATCAATCCGTTCGCGAGATATGGCAGTTTGGAAATAAGAAACGCTTGAGAAACTCAAAATTTTCGCAATTCTGATGCTCGAAACGAATAACTAGAACCGCCTAGGGGAAAAGTGCGCATACCGTTGTAATCGGGCGAGTTTCTACTTTCAGATGCAACAGAAATTTTGCGGATTGGTCAATCCGTTCGCGAGATATGGCAGTTCGGAGGTAAGAAACGCTTGAGAAACTGAAAATTTTCGCAGTTCTGATGCTCGACACGAATAACTAGAACGGCCTAGGGGAAAAGTGCGCATACTTTTGTAATCGGGCGAGTTTCTACTTTCAGATGCAACAGAAATTTTGCGGATTGATCAATCCGTTCGCGAGATATGGCAGTTTGGAGATAAGAAACGCTAGAGAAACTCAAAATTTTCGCAGTTCTGATGCTCGAAACGAATAACTAGAACGGCCTAGGGGAAAACTACACATACCGTTGTAATCGGGCGAGTTTCTATTTTCAGATGCAACAGAAATTTTGCGGATTGGTCAATCCGTTCGCGAGATATGGCAGTTTGGAAATAAGAAACGCTTGAGAAACTCAAAATTTTCGCAATTCTGATGCTCGAAACGAATAACTAGAACCGCCTAGGGGAAAAGTGCGCATACCGTTGTAATCGGGCGAGTTTCTACTTTCAGATGCAACAGAAATTTTGCGGATTGGTCAATCCGTTCGCGAGATATGGCAGTTCGGAGGTAAGAAACGCTTGAGAAACTGAAAATTTTCGCAGTTCTGATGCTCGACACGAATAACTAGAACGGCCTAGGGGAAAAGTGCGCATACTTTTGTAATCGGGCGAGTTTCTACTTTCAGATGCAACAGAAATTTTGCGGATTGATCAATCCGTTCGCGAGATATGGCAGTTTGGAGATAAGAAACGCTAGAGAAACTCAAAATTTTCGCAGTTCTGATGCTCGAAACGAATAACTAGAACGGCCTAGGGGAAAACTACACATACCGTTGTAATCGGGCGAGTATCGACTTTCAGATGCAACAGAAATTTTGCGAATTGGTCAATCCGTTCGCGAGATATGGCAGTTTGGATGTAAGGAACGCTTGAGAAACTCAAAATTTTCGCAGTTCTGATGCTCGACACGAATAACTAGAACGGCCTAGGGGAAAAGTGCGCATACCGTTGTAATCGGGCGAGTTTCTACTTTCAGATGCAACAGAAATTTTGCGGATTGATCAATCCGTTCGCGAGATATGGCAGTTTGGAGATAAGAAACGCTTGAGAAACTCAAAATTTTCGCAGTTCTGATGCTCGAAACGAATAACTAGAACGGCCTAGGGGAAAAGTGCCCATACCGTTGTAATCGGGCGAGTTTCTACTTTCAGATGCAACTGAAATTTTGGGGATCGGTCAATCCGTTCGCGAGATATGGCAGTTTGGATGTAAGAAACGCTTGAGAAACTCAAAATTTCGCAATTCTGATGCTCGAAACGAATAACTGGAACGGCCTAGGCGAAAACTACACATACCGTCGTAATCGGGCGAGTTTCTAGTTTCAGATACAACAGAAATTTTGCGGATTGGTCAATCCGTTTGCGAGATGTGGCAGTTTGGAGGTAAGAAACGCTTGAGAAACTCAAAATTTTCGCAGTACTGATGCTCGAAACGAATAACTAGAACGGCCTAGGGGAAAATGTACGCATACCGATGTAATCGGGCGAGTTTCTACTTTCAGATGCAACAGAAATTTTGCGGATTGGTCGATCCGTTCGCGAGATATGGCCGTTTGGATGTAAGAAACGCTTGAGAAACTCAAAATTTTCGCAGTTCTGATGCTCGAAACGAATAACTAGAACGGCGTAGGGGAAAACTACACCTACCTTTGTAATCGGGCGAGTTTCTACTTTCAGATGCAACAGAAATTTTGCGGATTGATCAACCCGTTCGCGAGATATGGCAGTTTGGAGATAAGAAACGCTTGAGAAACTCAAAATTTTCGCAGTTCTGATGCTCGAAACGAGTAACTAGAACGGCCTAGGGGAAAAGTACGCATACCGTTGTAATCGGGCGAGTTTCTACTTTCAGATGCAACAGAAATTTTGCGGATTGATCAACCCGTTCGCGAGATATGGCAGTTTGGAGATAAGAAACGCTTGAGAAACTCAAAATTTTCGCAGTTCTGATGCTCGAAACGAGTAACTAGAACGGCCTAGGGGAAAAGTACGCATACCGTTGTAATCGGGCGAGTTTCTACTTTCAGATGCAACAGAAATTTTGCGGATTGGTCAATCCGTTCGCGAGATATTGCAGTTTGGAGGTAAGAAACGCTTGAGAAACTCAAAATTTTCGCAGATCTGATGCTCGACACAAATAACTAGAACGGCCTAGGGGAAAAGTGCCCATACCGTTGTAATCGGGCGAGTTTCTACTTTCAGATGCAACAGAAATTTTGCGGATTGATCAATCCGTTAGCGAGATATGGCACTTTGGAGATAAGAAACGCTTGAGAAACTCAAAATTTTCGCAGTTCTGATGCTCGAAACGAGTAACTAGAACGGCCTAGGGGAAAAGTACGCATACCGTTGTAATCGGGCGAGATTCTACTTTCAGATGCAACAGAAATTTTGCGGATTGATCAATCCGTTCGCGAGATATGGCAGTTTGGAGATAAGAAACGCTTGAGAAACTCAAAATTTTCGCAGTTCTGATGCTCGAAACGAGTAACTAGAACGGCCTAGGGGAAAAGTATGCATACCGTTGTAATCGGGCGAGTTTCTACTTTCAGATGCAACAGAAATTTTGCGGATTGGTCAATCCGTTCGCGAGATATTGCAGTTTGCAGGTAAGAAACGCTTGAGAAACTCAAAATTTTCGCAGATCTGATGCTCGACACAAATAACTAGAACGGCCTAGGGGAAAAGTGCCCATACCGTTGTAATCGGGCGAGTTTCTACTTTCAGATGCAACAGAAATTTTGCGGATTGGTCAATCCGTTCGCGAGATATGGCCGTTTGGATGTAAGAAACGCTTGAGAAACACAAAATTTTCGCAGTTCTGATGCTCGAAACGAATAACTGGATCGGCCTACGGGAAAAGTGCGCACAGCCTTGTAATCGGGAGAGTCTCTACTTTCAGAAACAACAGAAATTTTGCGGATTGGTCAATCCGTTCGCGAGATATGGCCGTTTGGATGTAAGAAACGCTTGAGAAACTCAAAATTTTCGCAGTTCTGATGCTCGAAACGAATAACTAGAACGGCGTAGGGGAAAACTACACCTACCTTTGTAATCGGGCGAGTTTCTACTTTCAGAGGCAACAGAAATTTTGCGGATTGATCAATCCGTTCGCGAGATATGGCAGTTTGGAGATAAGAAACGCTTGAGAAACTCAAAATTTTCGCAGTTCTGATGCTCGAAACGAGTAACTAGAACGGCCTAGGGGAAAAGTATGCATACCGTTGTAATCGGGCGAGTTTCTACTTTCAGATGCAACAGAAATTTTGCGGATTGGTCAATCCGTTCGCGAGATATTGCAGTTTGCAGGTAAGAAACGCTTGAGAAACTCAAAATTTTCGCAGATCTGATGCTCGACACAAATAACTAGAACGGCCTAGGGGAAAAGTGCCCATACCGTTGTAATCGGGCGAGTTTCTACTTTCAGATGCAACAGAAATTTTGCGGATTGATCAATCCGTTAGCGAGATATGGCAGTTTGGAGATAAGAAACGCTTGAGAAACTCAAAATTTTCGCAGTTCTGATGCTCGAAACGAGTAACTAGAACGGCCTAGGGGAAAAGTACGCATACCGTTGTAATCGGGCGAGATTCTACTTTCAGATGCAACAGAAATTTTGCGGATCGGTCAATCCGTTCCCGAGATATGGCAGTTTGGATGTAAGAAACGCTTGAGAAACTCAAAATTTTCGCAGTTCTGATGCTCGAAACGAATAACTGGAACGGCCTAGGGGAAAACTACACATACCGTTGTAATCGGGCGAGTTTCTACTTTCAGATGCAACAGAAATTTTGCGGATCGGTCAATCCGTTCGCGAGATATGGCAGTTTGGATGTAAGAACGCTTGAGAAACTCAAAATTTTCGCAGTTCTGATGCTCGAAACGAATAACTGGAACGGCCTAGGGGAAAACTACACCTACCTTTGTAATCGGGCGAGTTTCTACTTTCAGATGCAACAGAAATTTTGCGGATTGATCAATCCGTTCGCGAGATATGGCACTTTGGAGATAAGAAACGCTTGAGAAACTCAAAATTTTCGCAGTTCTGATGCTCGAAACGAGTAACTAGAACGGCCTAGGGGAAAAGTACGCATACCGTTGTAATCGGGCGAGATTCTACTTTCAGATGCAACAGAAATTTTGCGGATCGGTCAATCCGTTCCCGAGATATGGCAGTTTGGATGTAAGAAACGCTTGAGAAACTCAAAATTTTCGCAGTTCTGATGCTCGAAACGAATAACTGGAACGGCCTAGGGGAAAACTACACATACCGTTGTAATCGGGCGAGTTTCTACTTTCAGATGCAACAGAAATTTTGCGGATTGGTCAATCCGTTCGCGAGATATGGCAGTTTGGAGATAAGAAACGCTTGAGAAACTCAAAATTTTCGCAGTTCTGATGCTCGAAACGAATAACTAGAACGGCCTAGGGGAAAAGTGCACATACCGTTGTAATCGGGCGAGTTTCTACTTTCAGATGCAACTGAAATTTTGCGGATCGGTCAATCCGTTCGCGAGATATGGCAGTTTGGATGTAAGAAACGCTTGAGAAACTCAAAATTTTCGCAATTCTGATGCTCGAAACGAATAACTGGAACGGCCTAGGGGAAAACTACACCTACCGTTGTAATCGGGCGAGTTTCTACTTTCAGATGCAACAGAAATTTTGCGGATCGGTCAATCCGTTCGCGAGATATGGCAGTTTGGATGTAAGAACGCTTGAGAAACTCAAAATTTTCGCAGTTCTGATGCTCGAAACGAATAACTGGAACGGCCTAGGGGAAAACTACACATACCGTTGTAAACGGGCGAGTCTCTACTTTCAGATGCAACAGAAATTTTGCGGATTGGTCAATCCGTTCGCGAGATATGGCAGTTTGGAAGTAAGAAACGCTCGAGAAACTCAAAATTTTCGCAGTTCTGATGCTCGAAACGAATAACTGGAACGGCCTAGGCGAAAACTACACATACCGTCGTAATCGGGCGAGTTTCTAGTTTCAGATACAACAGAAATTTTGCGGATTGGTCAATCCGTTTGCGAGATGTGGCAGTTTGGAGGTAAGAAACGCTTGAGAAACTCAAAATTTTCGCAGTTCTGATGCTCGAAACGAATAACTAGAACGGCCTAGGGGAAATGTACGCATACCGATGTAATCGGGCGAGTTTCTACTTTCAGATGCAACAGAAATTTTGCGGATTGGTCGATCCGTTCGCGAGATATGGCAGTTTGGAAGTAAGAAACGCTTGAGAAACTCAAAATTTTCGCAGTTCTGATGCTCGAAACGAATGACTAGAACGGCCTAGGGGAGAAGTACGCATACCGTTGTAATCGGGCGAGTTTCTACTTTCAGATGCAACAGAAATTTTGCGCATTGATCAATCCGTTCGCTAGATATGGCAGTTTGGAGATAAGGAACGCTTGAGAAACTCAAAATTTTCGCAGTTCTGATGCTCGAAACGAATGACTAGAACGTCCTAGGGGAGAAGTACGCATACCGTTGTAATCGGGCGAGTTTCTACTTTCAGATGCAACAGAAATTATGCGGATTGGTCAATCCGTTCGCGAGATATGGCCGTTTGGATGTAAGAAACGCTTGAGAAACTCAAAATTTTCGCAGTTCTGATGCTCGAAACGAATAACTGGATCGGCCTACGGGAAAAGTGCGCACAGCCTTGTAATCGGGAGAGTCTCTACTTTCAGAAACAACAGAAATTTTGCGGATTGGTCAATCCGTTCGCGAGATATGGCCGTTTGGATGTAAGAAACGCTTGAGAAACTCAAAATTTTCGCAGTTCTGATGCTCGAAACGAATAACTAGAACGGCGTAGGGGAAAACTACACCTACCTTTGTAATCGGGCGAGTTTCTACTTTCAGATGCAACAGAAATTTTGCGGATTGATCAATCCGTTCGCGAGATATGGCAGTTTGGAGATAAGAAACGCTTGAGAAACTCAAAATTTTCGCAGTTCTGATGCTCGAAACGAGTAACTAGAACGGCCTAGGGGAAAAGTATGCATACCGTTGTAATCGGGCGAGTTTCTACTTTCAGATGCAACAGAAATTTTGCGGATTGGTCAATCCGTTCGCGAGATATTGCAGTTTGCAGGTAAGAAACGCTTGAGAAACTCAAAATTTTCGCAGATCTGATGCTCGACACAAATAACTAGAACGGCCTAGGGGAAAAGTGCCCATACCGTTGTAATCGGGCGAGTTTCTACTTTCAGATGCAACAGAAATTTTGCGGATTGATCAATCCGTTAGCGAGATATGGCAGTTTGGAGATAAGAAACGCTTGAGAAACTCAAAATTTTCGCAGTTCTGATGCTCGAAACGAATAACTAGAACGGCCTAGGGGAAAAGTGCGCATACCGTTGTAATCGGGCGAGTTTCTACTTTCAGATGCAACTGAAATTTTGCGGATCGGTCGATCCGTTCGCGAGATATGGCAGTTTGGATGTAAGAAACGCTTGAGAAACTCAAAATTTTCGCAATTCTGATGCTCGAAACGAATAACTGGAACGGCCTAGGGGAAAACTACACCTACCGTTGTAATCGGGCGAGTTTCTACTTTCAGATGCAACAGAAATTTTGCGGATCGGTCAATCCGTTCGCGAGATATGGCAGTTTGGATGTAAGAACGCTTGAGAAACTCAAAATTTTCGCAGTTCTGATGCTCGAAACGAATAACTGGAACGGCCTAGGGGAAAACTACACATACCGTTGTAAACGGGCGAGTCTCTACTTTCAGATGCAACAGAAATTTTGCGGATTAGTCAATCCGTTCGCGAGATATGGCAGTTTGGAAGTAAGAAACGCTCGAGAAACTCAAAATTTTCGCAGTTCTGATGCTCGAAACGAATAACTGGAACGGCCTAGGCGAAAACTACACATACCGTCGTAATCGGGCGAGTTTCTAGTTTCAGATACAACAGAAATTTTGCGGATTGTTCAATCCGTTTGCGAGATGTGGCAGTTTGGAGGTAAGAAACGCTTGAGAAACTCAAAATTTTCGCAGTTCTGATGCTCGAAACGAATAACTAGAACGTCCTAGGGGAGAAGTACGCATACCGTTGTAATCGGGCGAGTTTCTACTTTCAGATGCAACAGAAATTATGCGGATTGGTCAATCCGTTCGCGAGATATGGCCGTTTGGATGTAAGAAACGCTTGAGAAACTCAAAATTTTCGCAGTTCTGATGCTCGAAACGAATAACTAGAACGGCCTACGGGAAAAGTGCGCATAGCCTTGTAATCGGGAGAGTTTCTACTTTCAGAGACAAGAGAAATTTTGCGGATTTGTCAATCCGTTCGCGTGATATGGCCGTTTGGATGTAAGAAACGCTTGAGAAACTCAAAATTTTCGCAGTTCTGATGCTCGAAACGAATTACTAGAACGGCCTAGGGGAAAACTACACCTACCGTTGTAATCGGGCGAGTTTCTACATTCAGATGCAACAGAAATTTTGCGGATTGATCAATCCGTTCGCGAGATATGGCAGTTTGGAGGTAAGAAACGCTTGAGAAACCCAAAATTTCCGCAGTTCTGATGCTCGAAACGAGTAACTAGAACGGCCTAGGGGGAAGGTACGCATACCGTTGTAATCGGGCGAGTTTCTACTTTCAGATGCAACAGAAATTTTGCGGATTGGTCAATCCGTTCCCGAAATATGGCAGTTTGGAGGTAAGAAACGCTAGAGAAACTCAAAATTTTCGCACTTCTGATGCTCGAAACGAATAACTGGAACGGCCTAGGGGAAAACTACACATACCGTTGTAAACGGGCGAGTCTCTACTTTCAGATGCAACAGAAATTTTGCGGATTGGTCAATCCGTTCGCGAGATATGGCAGTTTGGAGGTAAGAAACGCTTGAGAAACCCAAAATTTTCGCAGTTCTGATGCTCGAAACGAATAACTAGAACGGCCTAGGGGAAAACTACACCTACCGTTGTAATCGGGCGAGTTTCTACATTCAGATGCAACAGAAATTTTGCGGATTGATCAATCCGTTCGCGAGATATGGCAGTTTGGAGATAAGAAACGCTTGAGAAACTCAAAATTTTCGCAGTTCTGATGCTCGAAACGAATAACTGGAACGGCCTAGGCGAAAACTACACATACCGTCGTAATCGGGCGAGTTTCTAGTTTCAGATACAACAGAAATTTTGCGGATTGGTCAATCCGTTCGCGAGATATGGCAGTTTGGATGTAAGAACGCTTGAGAAACTCAAAATTTTCGCAATTCTGATGCTCGAAACGAATAACTGGAACGGCCTAGGGGAAAAGTGCGCATAGCCTTGTAATCGGGAGAGTTTCTACTTTCAGAAACAACAGAAATTTTGCGGATCGGTCAATCCGTTCGCGAGATATGGCAGTTTGGATGTAAGAAACGCTTGAGAAACTCAAAATTTTCGCAATTCTGATGCTCGAAACGAATAACTGGAACGGCCTAGGGGAAAACTACACCTACCGTTGTAATCGGGCGAGTTTCTACTTTCAGATGCAACAGAAATTTTGCGGATCGGTCAATCCGTTCGCGAGATATGGCAGTTTGGATGTAAGAACGCTTGAGAAACTCAAAATTTTCGCAGTTCTGATGCTCGAAACGAATAACTGGAACGGCCTAGGGGAAAACTACACATACCGTTGTAAACGGGCGAGTCTCTACTTTCAGATGCAACAGAAATTTTGCGGATTGGTCAATCCGTTCGCGAGATATGGCAGTTTGGAAGTAAGAAACGCTCGAGAAACTCAAAATTTTCGCAGTTCTGATGCTCGAAACGAATAACTGGAACGGCCTAGGCGAAAACTACACATACCGTCGTAATCGGGCGAGTTTCTAGTTTCAGATACAACAGAAATTTTGCGGATTGGTCAATCCGTTTGCGAGATGTGGCAGTTTGGAGGTAAGAAACGCTTGAGAAACTCAAAATTTTCGCAGTTCTGATGCTCGAAACGAATAACTAGAACGGCCTAGGGGAAATGTACGCATACCGATGTAATCGGGCGAGTTTCTACTTTCAGATGCAACAGAAATTTTGCGGATTGGTCGATCCGTTCGCGAGATATGGCAGATTGGAAGTAAGAAACGCTTGAGAAACTCAAAATTTTCGCAGTTCTGATGCTCGAAACGAATGACTAGAACGGCCTAGGGGAGAAGTACGCATACCGTTGTAATCGGGCGAGTTTCTACTTTCAGATGCAACAGAAATTTTGCGCATTGATCAATCCGTTCGCTAGATATGGCAGTTTGGAGATAAGGAACGCTTGAGAAACTCAAAATTTTCGCAGTTCTGATGCTCGAAACGAATGACTAGAACGTCCTAGGGGAGAAGTACGCATACCGTTGTAATCGGGCGAGTTTCTACTTTCAGATGCAACAGAAATTATGCGGATTGGTCAATCCGTTCGCGAGATATGGCCGTTTGGATGTAAGAAACGCTTGAGAAACTCAAAATTTTCGCAGTTCTGATGCTCGAAACGAATAACTGGATCGGCCTACGGGAAAAGTGCGCAGAGCCTTGTAATCGGGAGAGTCTCTACTTTCAGAAACAACAGAAATTTTGCGGATTGGTCAATCCGTTCGCGAGATATGGCCGTTTGGATGTAAGAAACGCTTGAGAAACTCAAAATTTTCGCAGTTCTGATGCTCGAAACGAATAACTAGAACGGCGTAGGGGAAAACTACACCTACCTTTGTAATCGGTCGAGTTTCTACTTTCAGATGCAACAGAAATTTTGCGGATTGATCAATCCGTTCGCGAGATATGGCAGTTTGGAGATAAGAAACGCTTGAGAAACTCAAAATTTTCGCAGTTCTGATGCTCGAAACGAGTAACTAGAACGGCCTAGGGGAAAAGTATGCATACCGTTGTAATCGGGCGAGTTTCTACTTTCAGATGCAACAGAAATTTTGCGGATTGGTCAATCCGTTCGCGAGATATTGCAGTTTGCAGGTAAGAAACGCTTGAGAAACTCAAAATTTTCGCAGATCTGATGCTCGACACAAATAACTAGAACGGCCTAGGGGAAAAGTGCCCATACCGTTGTAATCGGGCGAGTTTCTACTTTCAGATGCAACAGAAATTTTGCGGATTGATCAATCCGTTAGCGAGATATGGCAGTTTGGAGATAAGAAACGCTTGAGAAACTCAAAATTTTCGCAGTTCTGATGCTCGAAACGAGTAACTAGAACGGCCTAGGGGAAAAGTACGCATACCGTTGTAATCGGGCGAGATTCTACTTTCAGATGCAACAGAAATTTTGCGGATCGGTCAATCCGTTCCCGAGATATGGCAGTTTGGATGTAAGAAACGCTTGAGAAACTCAAAATTTTCGCAGTTCTGATGCTCGAAACGAATAACTGGAACGGCCTAGGGGAAAACTACACATACCGTTGTAATCGGGCGAGTTTCTACTTTCAGATGCAACAGAAATTTTGCGGATCGGTCAATCCGTTCGCGAGATATGGCAGTTTGGATGTAAGAACGCTTGAGAAACTCAAAATTTTCGCAGTTCTGATGCTCGAAACGAATAACTGGAACGGCCTAGGGGAAAACTACACCTACCTTTGTAATCGGGCGAGTTTCTACTTTCAGATGCAACAGAAATTTTGCGGATTGATCAATCCGTTCCCGAGATATGGCAGTTTGGATGTAAGAAACGCTTGAGAAACTCAAAATTTTCGCAGTTCTGATGCTCGAAACGAATAACTGGAACGGCCTAGGGGAAAACTACACATACCGTTGTAATCGGGCGAGTTTCTACTTTCAGATGCAACAGAAATTTTGCGGATTGGTCAATCCGTTCGCGAGATATGGCAGTTTGGAGATAAGAAACGCTTGAGAAACTCAAAATTTTCGCAGTTCTGATGCTCGAAACGAATAACTAGAACGGCCTAGGGGAAAAGTGCACATACCGTTGTAATCGGGCGAGTTTCTACTTTCAGATGCAACTGAAATTTTGCGGATCGGTCAATCCGTTCGCGAGATATGGCAGTTTGGATGTAAGAAACGCTTGAGAAACTCAAAATTTTCGCAATTCTGATGCTCGAAACGAATAACTGGAACGGCCTAGGGGAAAACTACACCTACCGTTGTAATCGGGCGAGTTTCTACTTTCAGATGCAACAGAAATTTTGCGGATCGGTCAATCCGTTCGCGAGATATGGCAGTTTGGATGTAAGAACGCTTGAGAAACTCAAAATTTTCGCAGTTCTGATGCTCGAAACGAATAACTGGAACGGCCTAGGGGAGAAGTACGCATACCGTTGTAATCGGGCGAGTTTCTACTTTCAGATGCAACAGAAATTTTGCGCATTGATCAATCCGTTCGCTAGATATGGCAGTTTGGAGATAAGGAACGCTTGAGAAACTCAAAATTTTCGCAGTTCTGATGCTCGAAACGAATGACTAGAACGTCCTAGGGGAGAAGTACGCATACCGTTGTAATCGGGCGAGTTTCTACTTTCAGATGCAACAGAAATTTTGCGCATTGATCAATCCGTTCGCTAGATATGGCAGTTTGGAGATAAGGAACGCTTGAGAAACTCAAAATTTTCGCAGTTCTGATGCTCGAAACGAATGACTAGAACGGCCTAGGGGAGAAGTACGCATACCGTTGTAATCGGGCGAGTTTCTACTTTCAGATGCAACAGAAATTTTGCGCATTGATCAATCCGTTCGCTAGATATGGCAGTTTGGAGATAAGGAACGCTTGAGAAACTCAAAATTTTCGCAGTTCTGATGCTCGAAACGAATGACTAGAACGTCCTAGGGGAGAAGTACGCATACCGTTGTAATCGGGCGAGTTTCTACTTTCAGATGCAACAGAAATTATGCGGATTGGTCAATCCGTTCGCGAGATATGGCCGTTTGGATGTAAGAAACGCTTGAGAAACTCAAAATTTTCGCAGTTCTGATGCTCGAAACGAATAACTGGATCGGCCTACGGGAAAAGTGCGCAGAGCCTTGTAATCGGGAGAGTCTCTACTTTCAGAAACAACAGAAATTTTGCGGATTGGTCAATCCGTTCGCGAGATATGGCCGTTTGGATGTAAGAAACGCTTGAGAAACTCAAAATTTTCGCAGTTCTGATGCTCGAAACGAATAACTAGAACGGCGTAGGGGAAAACTACACCTACCTTTGTAATCGGTCGAGTTTCTACTTTCAGATGCAACAGAAATTTTGCGGATTGATCAATCCGTTCGCGAGATATGGCAGTTTGGAGATAAGAAACGCTTGAGAAACTCAAAATTTTCGCAGTTCTGATGCTCGAAACGAGTAACTAGAACGGCCTAGGGGAAAAGTATGCATACCGTTGTAATCGGGCGAGTTTCTACTTTCAGATGCAACAGAAATTTTGCGGATTGGTCAATCCGTTCGCGAGATATTGCAGTTTGCAGGTAAGAAACGCTTGAGAAACTCAAAATTTTCGCAGATCTGATGCTCGACACAAATAACTAGAACGGCCTAGGGGAAAAGTGCCCATACCGTTGTAATCGGGCGAGTTTCTACTTTCAGATGCAACAGAAATTTTGCGGATTGATCAATCCGTTAGCGAGATATGGCAGTTTGGAGATAAGAAACGCTTGAGAAACTCAAAATTTTCGCAGTTCTGATGCTCGAAACGAGTAACTAGAACGGCCTAGGGGAAAAGTACGCATACCGTTGTAATCGGGCGAGATTCTACTTTCAGATGCAACAGAAATTTTGCGGATCGGTCAATCCGTTCCCGAGATATGGCAGTTTGGATGTAAGAAACGCTTGAGAAACTCAAAATTTTCGCAGTTCTGATGCTCGAAACGAATAACTGGAACGGCCTAGGGGAAAACTACACATACCGTTGTAATCGGGCGAGTTTCTACTTTCAGATGCAACAGAAATTTTGCGGATCGGTCAATCCGTTCGCGAGATATGGCAGTTTGGATGTAAGAACGCTTGAGAAACTCAAAATTTTCGCAGTTCTGATGCTCGAAACGAATAACTGGAACGGCCTAGGGGAAAACTACACCTACCTTTGTAATCGGGCGAGTTTCTACTTTCAGATGCAACAGAAATTTTGCGGATTGATCAATCCGTTCCCGAGATATGGCAGTTTGGATGTAAGAAACGCTTGAGAAACTCAAAATTTTCGCAGTTCTGATGCTCGAAACGAATAACTGGAACGGCCTAGGGGAAAACTACACATACCGTTGTAATCGGGCGAGTTTCTACTTTCAGATGCAACAGAAATTTTGCGGATTGGTCAATCCGTTCGCGAGATATGGCAGTTTGGAGATAAGAAACGCTTGAGAAACTCAAAATTTTCGCAGTTCTGATGCTCGAAACGAATAACTAGAACGGCCTAGGGGAAAAGTGCACATACCGTTGTAATCGGGCGAGTTTCTACTTTCAGATGCAACTGAAATTTTGCGGATCGGTCAATCCGTTCGCGAGATATGGCAGTTTGGATGTAAGAAACGCTTGAGAAACTCAAAATTTTCGCAATTCTGATGCTCGAAACGAATAACTGGAACGGCCTAGGGGAAAACTACACCTACCGTTGTAATCGGGCGAGTTTCTACTTTCAGATGCAACAGAAATTTTGCGGATCGGTCAATCCGTTCGCGAGATATGGCAGTTTGGATGTAAGAACGCTTGAGAAACTCAAAATTTTCGCAGTTCTGATGCTCGAAACGAATAACTGGAACGGCCTAGGGGAAAACTACACATACCGTTGTAAACGGGCGAGTCTCTACTTTCAGATGCAACAGAAATTTTGCGGATTGGTCAATCCGTTCGCGAGATATGGCAGTTTGGAAGTAAGAAACGCTCGAGAAACTCAAAATTTTCGCAGTTCTGATGCTCGAAACGAATAACTGGAACGGCCTAGGCGAAAACTACACATACCGTCGTAATCGGGCGAGTTTCTAGTTTCAGATACAACAGAAATTTTGCGGATTGGTCAATCCGTTTGCGAGATGTGGCAGTTTGGAGGTAAGAAACGCTTGAGAAACTCAAAATTTTCGCAGTTCTGATGCTCGAAACGAATAACTAGAACGGCCTAGGGGAAATGTACGCATACCGATGTAATCGGGCGAGTTTCTACTTTCAGATGCAACAGAAATTTTGCGGATTGGTCGATCCGTTCGCGAGATATGGCAGTTTGGAAGTAAGAAACGCTTGAGAAACTCAAAATTTTCGCAGTTCTGATGCTCGAAACGAATGACTAGAACGGCCTAGGGGAGAAGTACGCATACCGTTGTAATCGGGCGAGTTTCTACTTTCAGATGCAACAGAAATTTTGCGCATTGATCAATCCGTTCGCTAGATATGGCAGTTTGGAGATAAGGAACGCTTGAGAAACTCAAAATTTTCGCAGTTCTGATGCTCGAAACGAATGACTAGAACGTCCTAGGGGAGAAGTACGCATACCGTTGTAATCGGGCGAGTTTCTACTTTCAGATGCAACAGAAATTATGCGGATTGGTCAATCCGTTCGCGAGATATGGCCGTTTGGATGTAAGAAACGCTTGAGAAACTCAAAATTTTCGCAGTTCTGATGCTCGAAACGAATAACTGGATCGGCCTACGGGAAAAGTGCGCACAGCCTTGTAATCGGGAGAGTCTCTACTTTCAGAAACAACAGAAATTTTGCGGATTGGTCAATCCGTTCGCGAGATATGGCCGTTTGGATGTAAGAAACGCTTGAGAAACTCAAAATTTTCGCAGTTCTGATGCTCGAAACGAATAACTAGAACGGCGTAGGGGAAAACTACACCTACCTTTGTAATCGGGCGAGTTTCTACTTTCAGATGCAACAGAAATTTTGCGGATTGATCAATCCGTTCGCGAGATATGGCAGTTTGGAGATAAGAAACGCTTGAGAAACTCAAAATTTTCGCAGTTCTGATGCTCGAAACGAGTAACTAGAACGGCCTAGGGGAAAAGTATGCATACCGTTGTAATCGGGCGAGTTTCTACTTTCAGATGCAACAGAAATTTTGCGGATTGGTCAATCCGTTCGCGAGATATTGCAGTTTGCAGGTAAGAAACGCTTGAGAAACTCAAAATTTTCGCAGATCTGATGCTCGACACAAATAACTAGAACGGCCTAGGGGAAAAGTGCCCATACCGTTGTAATCGGGCGAGTTTCTACTTTCAGATGCAACAGAAATTTTGCGGATTGATCAATCCGTTAGCGAGATATGGCAGTTTGGAGATAAGAAACGCTTGAGAAACTCAAAATTTTCGCAGTTCTGATGCTCGAAACGAATAACTAGAACGGCCTAGGGGAAAAGTGCGCATACCGTTGTAATCGGGCGAGTTTCTACTTTCAGATGCAACTGAAATTTTGCGGATCGGTCGATCCGTTCGCGAGATATGGCAGTTTGGATGTAAGAAACGCTTGAGAAACTCAAAATTTTCGCAATTCTGATGCTCGAAACGAATAACTGGAACGGCCTAGGGGAAAACTACACCTACCGTTGTAATCGGGCGAGTTTCTACTTTCAGATGCAACAGAAATTTTGCGGATCGGTCAATCCGTTCGCGAGATATGGCAGTTTGGATGTAAGAACGCTTGAGAAACTCAAAATTTTCGCAGTTCTGATGCTCGAAACGAATAACTGGAACGGCCTAGGGGAAAACTACACATACCGTTGTAAACGGGCGAGTCTCTACTTTCAGATGCAACAGAAATTTTGCGGATTAGTCAATCCGTTCGCGAGATATGGCAGTTTGGAAGTAAGAAACGCTCGAGAAACTCAAAATTTTCGCAGTTCTGATGCTCGAAACGAATAACTGGAACGGCCTAGGCGAAAACTACACATACCGTCGTAATCGGGCGAGTTTCTAGTTTCAGATACAACAGAAATTTTGCGGATTGTTCAATCCGTTTGCGAGATGTGGCAGTTTGGAGGTAAGAAACGCTTGAGAAACTCAAAATTTTCGCAGTTCTGATGCTCGAAACGAATAACTAGAACGTCCTAGGGGAGAAGTACGCATACCGTTGTAATCGGGCGAGTTTCTACTTTCAGATGCAACAGAAATTATGCGGATTGGTCAATCCGTTCGCGAGATATGGCCGTTTGGATGTAAGAAACGCTTGAGAAACTCAAAATTTTCGCAGTTCTGATGCTCGAAACGAATAACTAGAACGGCCTACGGGAAAAGTGCGCATAGCCTTGTAATCGGGAGAGTTTCTACTTTCAGAGACAAGAGAAATTTTGCGGATTTGTCAATCCGTTCGCGTGATATGGCCGTTTGGATGTAAGAAACGCTTGAGAAACTCAAAATTTTCGCAGTTCTGATGCTCGAAACGAATTACTAGAACGGCCTAGGGGAAAACTACACCTACCGTTGTAATCGGGCGAGTTTCTACATTCAGATGCAACAGAAATTTTGCGGATTGATCAATCCGTTCGCGAGATATGGCAGTTTGGAGGTAAGAAACGCTTGAGAAACCCAAAATTTCCGCAGTTCTGATGCTCGAAACGAGTAACTAGAACGGCCTAGGGGGAAGGTACGCATACCGTTGTAATCGGGCGAGTTTCTACTTTCAGATGCAACAGAAATTTTGCGGATTGGTCAATCCGTTCCCGAAATATGGCAGTTTGGAGGTAAGAAACGCTAGAGAAACTCAAAATTTTCGCACTTCTGATGCTCGAAACGAATAACTGGAACGGCCTAGGGGAAAACTACACATACCGTTGTAAACGGGCGAGTCTCTACTTTCAGATGCAACAGAAATTTTGCGGATTGGTCAATCCGTTCGCGAGATATGGCAGTTTGGAGGTAAGAAACGCTTGAGAAACCCAAAATTTTCGCAGTTCTGATGCTCGAAACGAATAACTAGAACGGCCTAGGGGAAAACTACACCTACCGTTGTAATCGGGCGAGTTTCTACATTCAGATGCAACAGAAATTTTGCGGATTGATCAATCCGTTCGCGAGATATGGCAGTTTGGAGATAAGAAACGCCTGAGAAACTCAAAATTTTCGCAGTTCTGATGCTCGAAACGAATAACTGGAACGGCCTAGGCGAAAACTACACATACCGTCGTAATCGGGCGAGTTTCTAGTTTCAGATACAACAGAAATTTTGCGGATTGGTCAATCCGTTCGCGAGATATGGCAGTTTGGATGTAAGAACGCTTGAGAAACTCAAAATTTTCGCAATTCTGATGCTCGAAACGAATAACTGGAACGGCCTAGGGGAAAACTACACATACCGTCGTAATCGGGCGAGTTTCTAGTTTCAGATACAACAGAAATTTTGCGGATTGGTCAATCCGTTTGCGAGATGTGGCAGTTTGGAGGTAAGAAACGCTTGAGAAACTCAAAATTTTCGCAGTTCTGATGCTCGAAACGAATGACTAGAACGTCCTAGGGGAGAAGTACGCATACCGTTGTAATCGGGCGAGTTTCTACTTTCAGATGCAACAGAAATTATGCGGATTGGTCAATCCGTTCGCGAGATATGGCCGTTTGGATGTAAGAAACGCTTGAGAAACTCAAAATTTTCGCAGTTCTGATGCTCGAAACGAATAACTGGATCGGCCTACGGGAAAAGTGCGCACAGCCTTGTAATCGGGAGAGTCTCTACTTTCAGAAACAACAGAAATTTTGCGGATTGGTCAATCCGTTCGCGAGATATGGCCGTTTGGATGTAAGAAACGCTTGAGAAACTCAAAATTTTCGCAGTTCTGATGCTCGAAACGAATAACTAGAACGGCGTAGGGGAAAACTACACCTACCTTTGTAATCGGGCGAGTTTCTACTTTCAGATGCAACAGAAATTTTGCGGATTGATCAATCCGTTCGCGAGATATGGCAGTTTGGAGATAAGAAACGCTTGAGAAACTCAAAATTTTCGCAGTTCTGATGCTCGAAACGAGTAACTAGAACGGCCTAGGGGAAAAGTATGCATACCGTTGTAATCGGGCGAGTTTCTACTTTCAGATGCAACAGAAATTTTGCGGATTGGTCAATCCGTTCGCGAGATATTGCAGTTTGCAGGTAAGAAACGCTTGAGAAACTCAAAATTTTCGCAGATCTGATGCTCGACACAAATAACTAGAACGGCCTAGGGGAAAAGTGCCCATACCGTTGTAATCGGGCGAGTTTCTACTTTCAGATGCAACAGAAATTTTGCGGATTGATCAATCCGTTAGCGAGATATGGCAGTTTGGAGATAAGAAACGCTTGAGAAACTCAAAATTTTCGCAGTTCTGATGCTCGAAACGAATAACTAGAACGGCCTAGGGGAAAAGTGCGCATACCGTTGTAATCGGGCGAGTCTCTACTTTCAGATGCAACTGAAATTTTGCGGATCGGTCGATCCGTTCGCGAGATATGGCAGTTTGGATGTAAGAAACGCTTGAGAAACTCAAAATTTTCGCAATTCTGATGCTCGAAACGAATAACTGGAACGGCCTAGGGGAAAACTACACCTACCGTTGTAATCGGGCGAGTTTCTACTTTCAGATGCAACAGAAATTTTGCGGATCGGTCAATCCGTTCGCGAGATATGGCAGTTTGGATGTAAGAACGCTTGAGAAACTCAAAATTTTCGCAGTTCTGATGCTCGAAACGAATAACTGGAACGGCCTAGGGGAAAACTACACATACCGTTGTAAACGGGCGAGTCTCTACTTTCAGATGCAACAGAAATTTTGCGGATTAGTCAATCCGTTCGCGAGATATGGCAGTTTGGAAGTAAGAAACGCTCGAGAAACTCAAAATTTTCGCAGTTCTGATGCTCGAAACGAATAACTGGAACGGCCTAGGCGAAAACTACACATACCGTCGTAATCGGGCGAGTTTCTAGTTTCAGATACAACAGAAATTTTGCGGATTGTTCAATCCGTTTGCGAGATGTGGCAGTTTGGAGGTAAGAAACGCTTGAGAAACTCAAAATTTTCGCAGTTCTGATGCTCGAAACGAATAACTAGAACGTCCTAGGGGAGAAGTACGCATACCGTTGTAATCGGGCGAGTTTCTACTTTCAGATGCAACAGAAATTATGCGGATTGGTCAATCCGTTCGCGAGATATGGCCGTTTGGATGTAAGAAACGCTTGAGAAACTCAAAATTTTCGCAGTTCTGATGCTCGAAACGAATAACTAGAACGGCCTACGGGAAAAGTGCGCATAGCCTTGTAATCGGGAGAGTTTCTACTTTCAGAGACAAGAGAAATTTTGCGGATTTGTCAATCCGTTCGCGTGATATGGCCGTTTGGATGTAAGAAACGCTTGAGAAACTCAAAATTTTCGCAGTTCTGATGCTCGAAACGAATTACTAGAACGGCCTAGGGGAAAACTACACCTACCGTTGTAATCGGGCGAGTTTCTACATTCAGATGCAACAGAAATTTTGCGGATTGATCAATCCGTTCGCGAGATATGGCAGTTTGGAGGTAAGAAACGCTTGAGAAACCCAAAATTTCCGCAGTTCTGATGCTCGAAACGAGTAACTAGAACGGCCTAGGGGGAAGGTACGCATACCGTTGTAATCGGGCGAGTTTCTACTTTCAGATGCAACAGAAATTTTGCGGATTGGTCAATCCGTTCCCGAAATATGGCAGTTTGGAGGTAAGAAACGCTAGAGAAACTCAAAATTTTCGCACTTCTGATGCTCGAAACGAATAACTGGAACGGCCTAGGGGAAAACTACACATACCGTTGTAAACGGGCGAGTCTCTACTTTCAGATGCAACAGAAATTTTGCGGATTGGTCAATCCGTTCGCGAGATATGGCAGTTTGGAGGTAAGAAACGCTTGAGAAACCCAAAATTTTCGCAGTTCTGATGCTCGAAACGAATAACTAGAACGGCCTAGGGGAAAACTACACCTACCGTTGTAATCGGGCGAGTTTCTACATTCAGATGCAACAGAAATTTTGCGGATTGATCAATCCGTTCGCGAGATATGGCAGTTTGGAGATAAGAAACGCTTGAGAAACTCAAAATTTTCGCAGTTCTGATGCTCGAAACGAATAACTGGAACGGCCTAGGCGAAAACTACACATACCGTCGTAATCGGGCGAGTTTCTAGTTTCAGATACAACAGAAATTTTGCGGATTGGTCAATCCGTTCGCGAGATATGGCAGTTTGGATGTAAGAACGCTTGAGAAACTCAAAATTTTCGCAATTCTGATGCTCGAAACGAATAACTGGAACGGCCTAGGGGAAAAGTGCGCATAGCCTTGTAATCGGGAGAGTTTCTACTTTCAGAAACAACAGAAATTTTGCGGATCGGTCAATCCGTTCGCGAGATATGGCAGTTTGGATGTAAGAAACGCTTGAGAAACTCAAAATTTTCGCAATTCTGATGCTCGAAACGAATAACTGGAACGGCCTAGGGGAAAACTACACCTACCGTTGTAATCGGGCGAGTTTCTACTTTCAGATGCAACAGAAATTTTGCGGATCGGTCAATCCGTTCGCGAGATATGGCAGTTTGGATGTAAGAACGCTTGAGAAACTCAAAATTTTCGCAGTTCTGATGCTCGAAACGAATAACTGGAACGGCCTAGGGGAAAACTACACATACCGTTGTAAACGGGCGAGTCTCTACTTTCAGATGCAACAGAAATTTTGCGGATTGGTCAATCCGTTCGCGAGATATGGCAGTTTGGAAGTAAGAAACGCTCGAGAAACTCAAAATTTTCGCAGTTCTGATGCTCGAAACGAATAACTGGAACGGCCTAGGCGAAAACTACACATACCGTCGTAATCGGGCGAGTTTCTAGTTTCAGATACAACAGAAATTTTGCGGATTGGTCAATCCGTTTGCGAGATGTGGCAGTTTGGAGGTAAGAAACGCTTGAGAAACTCAAAATTTTCGCAGTTCTGATTCTCGAAACGAATAACTAGAACGGCCTAGGGGAAATGTACGCATACCGATGTAATCGGGCGAGTTTCTACTTTCAGATGCAACAGAAATTTTGCGGATTGGTCGATCCGTTCGCGAGATATGGCAGATTGGAAGTAAGAAACGCTTGAGAAACTCAAAATTTTCGCAGTTCTGATGCTCGAAACGAATGACTAGAACGGCCTAGGGGAGAAGTACGCATACCGTTGTAATCGGGCGAGTTTCTACTTTCAGATGCAACAGAAATTTTGCGCATTGATCAATCCGTTCGCTAGATATGGCAGTTTGGAGATAAGGAACGCTTGAGAAACTCAAAATTTTCGCAGTTCTGATGCTCGAAACGAATGACTAGAACGTCCTAGGGGAGAAGTACGCATACCGTTGTAATCGGGCGAGTTTCTACTTTCAGATGCAACAGAAATTATGCGGATTGGTCAATCCGTTCGCGAGATATGGCCGTTTGGATGTAAGAAACGCTTGAGAAACTCAAAATTTTCGCAGTTCTGATGCTCGAAACGAATAACTGGATCGGCCTACGGGAAAAGTGCGCAGAGCCTTGTAATCGGGAGAGTCTCTACTTTCAGAAACAACAGAAATTTTGCGGATTGGTCAATCCGTTCGCGAGATATGGCCGTTTGGATGTAAGAAACGCTTGAGAAACTCAAAATTTTCGCAGTTCTGATGCTCGAAACGAATAACTAGAACGGCGTAGGGGAAAACTACACCTACCTTTGTAATCGGGCGAGTTTCTACTTTCAGATGCAACAGAAATTTTGCGGATTGATCAATCCGTTCGCGAGATATGGCAGTTTGGAGATAAGAAACGCTTGAGAAACTCAAAATTTTCGCAGTTCTGATGCTCGAAACGAGTAACTAGAACGGCCTAGGGGAAAAGTATGCATACCGTTGTAATCGGGCGAGTTTCTACTTTCAGATGCAACAGAAATTTTGCGGATTGGTCAATCCGTTCGCGAGATATTGCAGTTTGCAGGTAAGAAACGCTTGAGAAACTCAAAATTTTCGCAGATCTGATGCTCGACACAAATAACTTGAACGGCCTAGGGGAAAAGTGCCCATACCGTTGTAATCGGGCGAGTTTCTACTTTCAGATGCAACAGAAATTTTGCGGATTGATCAATCCGTTAGCGAGATATGGCAGTTTGGAAATAAGAAACGCTTGAGAAACTCAAAATTTTCGCAGTTCTGATGCTCGAAACGAGTAACTAGAACGGCCTAGGGGAAAAGTACGCATACCGTTGTAATCGGGCGAGATTCTACTTTCAGATGCAACAGAAATTTTGCGGATCGGTCAATCCGTTCCCGAGATATGGCAGTTTGGATGTAAGAAACGCTTGAGAAACTCAAAATTTTCGCAGTTCTGATGCTCGAAACGAATAACTGGAACGGCCTAGGGGAAAACTACACATACCGTTGTAATCGGGCGAGTTTCTACTTTCAGATGCAACAGAAATTTTGCGGATTGGTCAATCCGTTCGCGGGATATGGCAGTTTGGAGGTAAGAAACGCTTGAGAAACTCAAAATTTTCGCAGTTCTGATGCTCGACACGAATAACTAGAACGGCCTAGGGGAAAAGTGCGCATACCGTTGTAATCGGGCGAGTTTCTACTTTCAGATGCAACAGAAATTTTGCGGATTGATCAATCCGTACGCGAGGTATGGCAGTTTGGAGATAAGAAACGCTTGAGAAACTCAAAATTTTCGCAGTTCTGATGCTCGAAACGAATAACTAGAACGGCCTAGGGGAAAAGTGCGCATACCGTTGTAATCGGGCGAGTTTCTACTTTCAGATGCAACTGAAATTTTGCGGATCGGTCAATCCGTTCGCGAGATATGGCAGTTTGGATGTAAGAAACGCTTGAGAAACTCAAAATTTTCGCAATTCTGATGCTCGAAACGAATAACTGGAACGGCCTAGGGGAAAACTACACCTACCGTTGTAATCGGGCGAGTTTCTACTTTCAGATGCAACAGAAATTTTGCGGATCGGTCAATCCGTTCGCGAGATATGGCAGTTTGGATGTAAGAACGCTTGAGAAACTCAAAATTTTCGCAGTTCTGATGCTCGAAACGAATAACTGGAACGGCCTAGGGGAAAACTACACATACCGTTGTAAACGGGCGAGTCTCTACTTTCAGATGCAACAGAAATTTTGCGGATTAGTCAATCCGTTCGCGAGATATGGCAGTTTGGAAGTAAGAAACGCTCGAGAAACTCAAAATTTTCGCAGTTCTGATGCTCGAAACGAATAACTGGAACGGCCTAGGCGAAAACTACACATACCGTCGTAATCGGGCGAGTTTCTAGTTTCAGATACAACAGAAATTTTGCGGATTGTTCAATCCGTTTGCGAGATGTGGCAGTTTGGAGGTAAGAAACGCTTGAGAAACTCAAAATTTTCGCAGTTCTGATGCTCGAAACGAATAACTAGAACGTCCTAGGGGAGAAGTACGCATACCGTTGTAATCGGGCGAGTTTCTACTTTCAGATGCAACAGAAATTATGCGGATTGGTCAATCCGTTCGCGAGATATGGCCGTTTGGATGTAAGAAACGCTTGAGAAACTCAAAATTTTCGCAGTTCTGATGCTCGAAACGAATAACTAGAACGGCCTACGGGAAAAGTGCGCATAGCCTTGTAATCGGGAGAGTTTCTACTTTCAGAGACAAGAGAAATTTTGCGGATTTGTCAATCCGTTCGCGTGATATGGCCGTTTGGATGTAAGAAACGCTTGAGAAACTCAAAATTTTCGCAGTTCTGATGCTCGAAACGAATAACTAGAACGGCCTAGGGGAAAACTACACCTACCGTTGTAATCGGGCGAGTTTCTACATTCAGATGCAACAGAAATTTTGCGGATTGATCAATCCGTTCGCGAGATATGGCAGTTTGGAGGTAAGAAACGCTTGAGAAACCCAAAATTTCCGCAGTTCTGATGCTCGAAACGAGTAACTAGAACGGCCTAGGGGGAAGGTACGCATACCGTTGTAATCGGGCGAGTTTCTACTTTCAGATGCAACAGAAATTTTGCGGATTGGTCAATCCGTTCCCGAAATATGGCAGTTTGGAGGTAAGAAACGCTAGAGAAACTCAAAATTTTCGCCGTTCTGATGCTCGAAACGAATAACTAGAACAGCCTAGGGGAAAAGTACGCATACCGTTGTAATCGGGCGAGTTTCTACTTTCAGATGCAACAGAAATTTTGCGGATTAGTCAATCCGTTCGCGAGATATGGCAGTTTGGAGGTAAGAAACGCTTGAGAAACCCAAAATTTTCGCAGTTCTGATGCTCGAAACGAATAACTAGAACGGCCTAGGGGAAAACTACACCTACCGTTGTAATCGGGCGAGTTTCTACATTCAGATGCAACAGAAATTTTGCGGATTGATCAATCCGTTCGCGAGATATGGCAGTTTGGAGATAAGAAACGCTTGAGAAACTCAAAATTTTCGCAGTTCTGATGCTCGAAACGAATAACTAGAACGGCCTAGGGGAAAAGTGCGCATACCGTTGTAATCGGGCGAGTTTCTACTTTCAGATGCAACAGAAATTTTGCGGATTGATAAATCCGTACGCGAGATATGGCAGTTTGGAGATAAGACACGCTTGAGAAACTCAAAATTTTCGCAGTTCTGATGCTCGAAACGAATAACTAGAACGGCCTAGGGGAAAAGTGCGCATACCGTTGTAATCGGGCGAGTTTCTACTTTCAGATGCAACTGAAATTTTGCGGATCGGTCAATCCGTTCGCGAGATATGGCAGTTTGGATGTAAGAAACGCTTGAGAAACTCAAAATTTTCGCAATTCTGATGCTCGAAACGAATAACTGGAACGGCCTAGGGGAAAAGTGCGCATAGCCTTGTAATCGGGAGAGTTTCTACTTTCAGAAACAACAGAAATTTTGCGGATTGGTCAATCCGTTCGCGAGATATGGCAGTTTGGAAGTAAGAAACGCTCGAGAAACTCAAAATTTTCGCAGTTCTGATGCTCGAAACGAATAACTGGAACGGCCTAGGCGAAAACTACACATACCGTCGTAATCGGGCGAGTTTCTACTTTCAGATGCAACAGAAATTTTGCGGATTGATCAATCCGTTCGCGAGATATGGCAGTTTGGAGATAAGAAACGCTTGACAAACTCAAAATTTTCGCAGTTCTGATGCTCGACACGAATAACTAGAACGGCCTAGGGGAAAAGTGCGCATACCGTTTTAATCGGGCGAGTTTCTACTTTCAGATGCAACAGAAATTTTGCGGATTGGTCAATCCGTTCCCGAAATATGGCAGTTTGGAGGTAAGAAACGTTAGAGAAACTCAAAATTTTCGCCGTTCTGAGGCTCGAAACGAATAACTAGAACGGCCTAGGAGAAAAGTACGCATACCGTCGTAATCGGGCTAGTTTCTACTTTCAGATGCAACAGTAATTTTGCGGATTAGTCAATCCGTTCGCGAGATATGGCAGTTTGGATGTAAGAAACGCTTGAGAAACCCAAAATTTTCGCAGTTCTGATGCTCGAAACGAATAACTAGAACGGCCTAGGGGAAAACTACACCTACCGTTGTAATCGGTCGAGTTTCTACATTCAGATGCAACAGAAATTTTGCGGATTGATCAATCCGTTCGCGAGATATGGCAGTTTGGAGATAAGAAACGCTTGAGAAACTCAAAATTTTCGCAGTTCTGATGCTCGAAACGAGTAACTAGAACGGCCTAGGGGGAAGGTACGCATACCGTTGTAATCGGGCGAGTTTCTACTTTCAGATGCAACAGAAATTTTGCGGATTGGTCAATCCGTTCCCGAAATATGGCAGTTTGGAGGTAAGAAACGCTAGAGAAACTCAAAATTTTTGCCGTTCTGATGCTCGAAACGAATAACTAGAACAGCCTAGGGGAAAAGTACGCATAACGTTGTAATCGGGCGAGTTTCTACTTTCAGATGCAACAGAAATTTTGCGGATTAGTCAATCCGTTCGCGAGATATGGCAGTTTGGAGGTAAGAAACGCTTGAGAAACCCAAAATTTTCGCAGTTCTTATGCTCGAAACGAATAACTAGAACGGCCTAGGGGAAAACTACACCTACCGTTGTAATCGGGCGAGTTTCTACATTCAGATGCAACAGAAATTTTGCGGATTGATCAATCCGTTCGCGAGATATGGCAGTTTGGAGATAAGAAACGCTTGAGAAACTCAAAATTTTCGCAGTTCGAATGCTCGAAACGAATAACTAGAACGGCCTAGGGGAAAAGTGCGCATACCGTTGTAATCGGGCGAGTTTCTACTTTCAGATGCAACAGAAATTTTGCGGATTGATCAATCCGTTCGCGAGATATGGCAGTTTGGAGATAAGAAACGCTTGAGAAACTCAAAATTTTCGCAGTTCTGATGCTCGAAACGAGTAACTAGAGCGGCCTAGGGGAAAAGTACGCATACCGTTGTAATTGGGCGAGTTTCTACTTTCAGATGCAACAGAAATTTTGCGGATTGGTCAATCCGTTCGCGAGATATGGCAGTTTGGAGGTAAGAAACGCTTGAGAAACTCAAAATTTTCGCAGTTCTGATGCTCGACACGAATAACTAGAACGGCCTAGGGGAAAAGTGCGCATACCGTTGTAATCGGGCGAGTTTCTACTTTCAGATGCAACAGAAATTTTGCGGATTGATAAATCCGTACGCGAGATATGGCAGTTTGGAGATAAGACACGCTTGAGAAACTCAAAATTTTCGCAGTTCTGATGCTCGAAACGAATAACTAGAACGGCCTAGGGGAAAAGTGCGCATACCGTTGTAATCGGGCGAGTTTCTACTTTCAGATGCAACTGAAATTTTGCGGATCAGTCAATCCGTTCGCGAGATATGGCAGTTTGGATGTAAGAAACGCTTGAGAAACTCAAAATTTTCGCAATTCTGATGCTCGAAACGAATAACTGGAACGGCCTAGGGGAAAAGTGCGCATAGCCTTGTAATCGGGAGAGTTTCTACTTTCAGAAACAACAGAAATTTTGCGGATTGGTCAATCCGTTCGCGAGATATGGCAGTTTGGAAGTAAGAAACGCTCGAGAAACTCAAAATTTTCGCAGTTCTGATGCTCGAAACGAATAACTGGAACGGCCTAGGCGAAAACTACACATACCGTCGTAATCGGGCGAGTTTCTACTTTCAGATGCAACAGAAGTTTTGCGGATTGGTCAATCCGTTCCCGAAATATGGCAGTTTGGAGGTAAGAAACGCTAGAGAAACTCAAAATTTTCGCCGTTCTGATGCTCGAAACGAATAACTAGAACGGCCTAGGGGAAAAGTACGCATACCGTTGTAATCGGGCGAGTTTCTACTTTCAGATGCAACAGAAATTTTGCGGATTAGTCAATCCGTTCGCGAGATATGGCAGTTTGGAGGTAAGAAACGCTTGAGAAACCCAAAATTTTCGCAGTTCTGATGCTCGAAACGAATAACTAGAACGGCCTAGGGGAAAACTACACCTACCGTTGTAATCGGGCGAGTTTCTACTTTCAGATGCAACAGAAATTTTGCGGAATGGTCAATCCGTTCGCGGGATATGGCAGTTTGGAGGTAAGAAACGCTTGAGAAACTCAAAATTTTCGCAGTTCTGATGTTCGAAACGAATAACTAGAACGGCCTAGGGGAAAAGTGCGCATACCGTTGTAATCGGGCGAGTTTCTACTTTCAGATGCAACTGAAATTTTGCGGATCAGTCAATCCGTTCGCGAGATATGGCAGTTTGGAAGTAAGAAACGCTCGAGAAACTCAAAATTTTCGCAGTTCTGATGCTCGAAACGAATAACTGGAACGGCCTAGGCGAAAACTACACATACCGTCGTAATCGGGCGAGTTTCTACTTTCAGATGCAACAGAAATTTTGCGGATTAGTCAATCCGTTCGCGAGATATGGCAGTTTGGAGGTAAGAAACGCTTGAGAAACCCAAAATTTTCGCAGTTCTGATGCTCGAAACGAATAACTAGAACGGCCTAGGGGAAAACTACACCTACCGCTGTAATCGGGCGAGTTTCTACTTTCAGATGCAACAGAAATTTTGCGGAATGGTCAATCCGTTCGCGGGATATGGCAGTTTGGAGGTAAGAAACGCTTGAGAAACTCAAAATTTTCGCAGTTCTGATGCTCGACACGAATAACTAGAACGGCCTAGGGGAAAAGTGCGCATACCGTTGTAATCGGGCGAGTTTCTACTTTCAGATGCAACAGAAATTTTGCGGATTGATAAATCCGTACGCGAGATATGGCAGTTTGGAGATAAGACACGCTTGAGAAACTCAAAATTTTCGCAGTTCTGATGCTCGAAACGAATAACTAGAACGGCCTAGGGGAAAAGTGCGCATACCGTTGTAATCGGGCGAGTTTCTACTTTCAGAAACAACAGAAATTTTGCGGATTGGTCAATCCGTTCGCGAGATATGGCAGTTTGGAAGTAAGAAACGCTCGAGAAACTCAAAATTTTCGCAGTTCTGATGCTCGAAACGAATAACTGGAACGGCCTAGGCGAAAACTACACATACCGTCGTAATCGGGCGAGTTTCTACTTTCAGATGCAACAGAAGTTTTGCGGATTGGTCAATCCGTTCCCGAAATATGGCAGTTTGGAGGTAAGAAACGCTAGAGAAACTCAAAATTTTCGCCGTTCTGATGCTCGAAACGAATAACTAGAACGGCCTAGGGGAAAAGTACGCATACCGTTGTAATCGGGCGAGTTTCTACTTTCAGATGCAACAGAAATTTTGCGGATTAGTCAATCCGTTCGCGAGATATGGCAGTTTGGAGGTAAGAAACGCTTGAGAAACCCAAAATTTTCGCAGTTCTGATGCTCGAAACGAATAACTAGAACGGCCTAGGGGAAAACTACACCTACCGTTGTAATCGGGCGAGTTTCTACTTTCAGATGCAACAGAAATTTTGCGGAATGGTCAATCCGTTCGCGGGATATGGCAGTTTGGAGGTAAGAAACGCTTGAGAAACTCAAAATTTTCGCAGTTCTGATGTTCGAAACGAATAACTAGAACGGCCTAGGGGAAAAGTGCGCATACCGTTGTAATCGGGCGAGTTTCTACTTTCAGATGCAACTGAAATTTTGCGGATCAGTCAATCCGTTCGCGAGATATGGCAGTTTGGAAGTAAGAAACGCTCGAGAAACTCAAAATTTTCGCAGTTCTGATGCTCGAAACGAATAACTGGAACGGCCTAGGCGAAAACTACACATACCGTCGTAATCGGGCGAGTTTCTACTTTCAGATGCAACAGAAATTTTGCGGATTAGTCAATCCGTTCGCGAGATATGGCAGTTTGGAGGTAAGAAACGCTTGAGAAACCCAAAATTTTCGCAGTTCTGATGCTCGAAACGAATAACTAGAACGGCCTAGGGGAAAACTACACCTACCGCTGTAATCGGGCGAGTTTCTACTTTCAGATGCAACAGAAATTTTGCGGAATGGTCAATCCGTTCGCGGGATATGGCAGTTTGGAGGTAAGAAACGCTTGAGAAACTCAAAATTTTCGCAGTTCTGATGCTCGACACGAATAACTAGAACGGCCTAGGGGAAAAGTGCGCATACCGTTGTAATCGGGCGAGTTTCTACTTTCAGATGCAACAGAAATTTTGCGGATCGGTCAATCCGTTCGCGAGATATGGCAGTTTGGATGTAAGAACGCTTGAGAAACTCAAAATTTTCGCAGTTCTGATGCTCGAAACGAATAACTGGAACGGCCTAGGGGAAAACTACACATACCGTTGTAAACGGGCGAGTCTCTACTTTCAGATGCAACAGAAATTTTGCGGATTAGTCAATCCGTTCGCGAGATATGGCAGTTTGGAAATAAGAAACGCTCGAGAAACTCAAAATTTTCGCAGTTCTGATGCTCGAAACGAATAACTGGAACGGCCTAGGCGAAAACTACACATACCGTCGTAATCGGGCGAGTTTCTAGTTTCAGATACAACAGAAATTTTGCGGATTGTTCAATCCGTTTGCGAGATGTGGCAGTTTGGAGGTAAGAAACGTTTGAGAAACTCAAAATTTTCGCAGTTCTGATGCTCGAAACGAATAACTAGAACGTCCTAGGGGAGAAGTACGCATACCGTTGTAATCGGGCGAGTTTCTACTTTCAGATGCAACAGAAATTATGCGGATTGGTCAATCCGTTCGCGAGATATGGCCGTTTGGATGTAAGAAACGCTTGAGAAACTCAAAATTTTCGCAGTTCTGATGCTCGAAACGAATAACTAGAACAGCCTACGGGAAAAGTGCGCATAGCCTTGTAATCGGGAGAGTTTCTACTTTCAGAGACAAGAGAAATTTTGCGGATTTGTCAATCCGTTCGCGTGATATGGCCGTTTGGATGTAAGAAACGCTTGAGAAACTCAAAATTTTCGCAGTTCTGATGCTCGAAACGCATAACTAGAACGGCCTAGGGGAAAACTACACCTACCGTTGTAATCGGGCGAGTTTCTACTTTCAGATGCCACAGAAGTTTTGCGGATTGGTCAATCCGTTCGCGAGATATGGCAGTTTGGAGGTAAGAAACGCTTGAGAAACCCAAAATTTCCGCAGTTCTGATGCTCGAAACGAATAACTAGAACGGCCTAGGGGAAAACTACACCTACCGTTGTAATCGGGCGAGTTTCTACATTCAGATGCAACAGAAATTTTGCGGATTGATCAATCCGTTCGCGAGATATGGCAGTTTGGAGATGAGAAACGCTTGAGAAACTCAAAATTTTCGCAGTTCTGATGCTCGAAACGAGTAACTAGAACGGCCTAGGGGGAAGGTACGCATACCGATGTAATCGGGCGAGTTTCCACTTTCAGATGCAACAGAAATTTTGCGGATTGGTCAATCCGTTCCCGAAATATGGCAGTTTGGAGGTAAGAAACGCTAGAGAAACTCTAAATTTTCGCCGTTCTGATGCTCGAAACGAATAACTAGAACAGCCTAGGGGAAAAGTACGCATACCGTTGTAATCGGGCGAGTTTCTACTTTCAGATGCAACAGAAATTTTGCGGATTGGTCAATCCGTTCGCGAGATATGGCAGTTTGGAGGTAAGAAACGCTTGAGAAACCCAAAATTTTCGCAGTTCTGATGCTCGAAACGAATAACTAGAACGGCCTAGGGGAAAACTACACCTACCGTTGTAATCGGGCGAGTTTCTACATTCAGATGCAACAGAAATTTTGCGGATTGATCAATCCGTTCGCGAGATATGGCAGTTTGGAGATAAGAAACGCTTGAGAAACTCAAAATTTTCGCAGTTCTGATGCTCGAAACGAATAACTAGAACGGCCTAGGCGAAAACTACACATACCGTCGTAATCGGGCGAGTTTCTAGTTTCAGATACAACAGAAATTTTGCGGATTGTTCAATCCGTTTGCGAGATGTGGCAGTTTGGAGGTAAGAAACGCTTGAGAAACTCAAAATTTTCGCAGTTCTGATGCTCGAAACGAATAACTAGAACGTCCTAGGGGGAAGTGCGCATACCATTGTAATCGGGCGAGTTTCTACTTTCAGATGCAACAGAAATTTTGCGGATTGGTCAATCCGTTCGCGGGATATGGCAGTTTGGAGGTAAGAAACGCTTGAGAAACTCAAAATTTTCGCAGTTCTGATGCTCGACACGAATAACTAGAACGGCCTAGGGGAAAACTACACCTACCGTTGTAATCGGGCGAGTTTCTACATTCAGATGCAACAGAAATTTTGCGGATTGATCAATCCGTTCGCGAGATATGGCAGTTTGGAGATAAGAAACGCTTGAGAAACTCAAAATTTTCGCAGTTCTGATGCTCGAAACGATTAACTAGAACGGCCTAGGGGAAAAGTGCGCACACCGTTGTAATCGGGCGAGTTTCTACTTTCAGATGCAACAGAAATTTTGCGGATTAGTCAATCCGTTCGCGAGATATGGCAGTTTGGAGGTAAGAAACGCTTGAGAAACCCAAAATTTTCGCAGTTCTGATGCTCGAAACGAATAACTAGAACGGCCTAGGGGAAAACTACACCTACCGTTGTAATCGGGCGAGTTTCTAATTTCAGATGCAACAGAAATTTTGCGGATTGGTCAATCCGTTCGCGGGATATGGCAGTTTGGAGGTAAGAAACGCTTGAGAAACTCAAAATTTTCGCAGTTCTGATGCTCGACACGAATAACTAGAACGGCCTAGGGGAAAAGTGCGCATACCGTTGTAATCGGGCGAGTTTCTACTTTCAGATGCAACAGAAATTTTGCGGATTGATCAATCCGTTCGCGAGATATGGCAGTTTGGAGATAAGAAACGCTTGAGAAACTCAAAATTTTCGCAGTTCTGATGCTCGAAACGAGTAACTAGAGAGGCCTAGGGGAAAAGTACGCATACCGTTGTAATCGGGCGAGTTTCTACTTTCAGATGCAACAGAAATTTTGCGGATTAGTCAATCCGTTCGCGAGATATGGCAGTTTGGAAGTAAGAAACGCTCGAGAAACTCAAAATTTTCGCAGTTCTGATGCTCGAAACGAATAACTGGAACGGCCTAGGCGAAAACTACACATACCGTCGTAATCGGGCGAGTTTCTAGTTTCAGATACAACAGAAGTTTTGCGGATTGTTCAATCCGTTTGCGAGATGTGGCAGTTTGGAGGTAAGAAACGCTTGAGAAACTCAAAATTTTCGCAGTTCTGATGCTCGAAACGAATAACTAGAACGTCCTAGGGGAGAAGTACGCATACCGTTGTAATCGGGCGAGTTTCTACTTTCAGATGCAACAGAAATTATACGGATTGGTCAATCCGTTCGCGAGATATGGCCGTTTGGATGTAAGAAACGCTTGAGAAACTCAAAATTTTCGCAGTTCTGATGCTCAAAACGAATAACTAGAACGGCCTACGGGAAAAGTGCGCATAGCCTTGTAATCGGGAGAGTTTCTACTTTCAGAGACAAGAGAAATTTTGCGGATTTGTCAATCCGTTCGCGTGGTATGGCCGTTTGGATGTAAGAAACGC